>NW_012103477.1:2660096-2696562 GCF_000951045.1 Mandrillus leucophaeus
CTGTCCAGTCAGACCTCACTTATCCAGCTAGTCCTTACTTGTACAGTCAGCTCTCACCTGTCCAGCCAGACCTCACCTGTGCAGCCAGCCCTCAGCTGTCCAGCCAACCCTCACCTGTGCAGTCAGTCCTCACCTGTGCAGCCAGACCTCACCTGTGCAGCCAGCCGTCACCTGTGCAGTCAGCACTCACCTGTCCAGTCAGACCTCACCTGTGCAGCCAGCCCTCAGCTGTCCAGCCAACCCTCACCTGTGCAGTCAGTCCTCGCCTGTCCAGCCAGACCTCACCTGTGCAGTCAGCCCCCACCTGTCCAGCCAGCACATTGTCAGAGCTGGGCTCAGATCCAGGCCTAAATTGCAGCTGTTGACATCACAAGCCTCAAACTTGAGAGGAGCAGGCAGAGGAACGGGGCCTCTTTCTTCTCTCTGGGCACCTAAACAGGGGTTACCTGCAGAGGCCTTGGACCAGGTGATGGCAAGAAGCCCACTGTCCACAGCCCAGGACTGTCTGCCTCCAGGCCTCTGCACTGTGACTTTGCAGGAGCCGTGCAAACAGCAGCTGCGTCTGGCAAGCGCACGGAGAGTCGGGGCAATGCCAATTTGAGGCAGACGTCTGAAGAAGCTATTTCTAAAACAGCAATTACCAGAAAGGGGAACAAATTACTACTTACTTCAGAGACTTTCACACATGGAGAATCAGGGCCCTACAAAGTAATCAGGGCAATGTGTTTGCAAAACTGCATTATTTATATTGAAATATTTCGTGGAGAAAGGTCAGGAACAAAAATTGAAGGTTAGCGAGGAATAAAATACCAGGGTCACCGCATCTCCGCGAAGTCTGCGTGGGGCCCTGATTGTGGCTGCGTTAGGCGTATTTGAAAACTATTACAGAAACCCAGGCTGGTGTCCAACATCAGATTTCTAGGAAAAGTGAACTCGGTTGTCCAAACCCAAAGGCAGCCCATTGCCTACAACCCACACAGGGTCAGGCCAGGCCCTGTGAGTGTCAGCCCTGGGTGCCACTAGAGACCCCATCCATTCATCAGACACTTGGCGCCCATCTTGTTTTGTTGCCAGCCAGTCAACCAGCTCCTCTGGAGCTCTACCCAGGCACACCAGGACACTGATAGCTGACCAGGTACTGGGCAAGGAGGCAAGGTAGCCAGGGCCAGGGCCAGCAGAACAACCAGGCAGGACCCTGGATTTGGGCTCTGTAAGAGATGTCAGTAGGTGACTCCCCCAAGAAGGGGGAGACCATAGGAACAGGGCTGCCTCCCTCCACCACACCCTCACCCTGCCTGCACCACCAGCCCTCTAGGGCTCAGTGCCTCAGGTTCTCCCACTTGTCCCCCTGGGAAAAATGCACTCCCAGGAGAAGACCACTGCTGATGATCATGTGAGTAGCGCCCTAGGCATGTGTGTGCACCCCTATTATCTCAGTTGATCCTTGCAGCACCCTGGCAAGGCTGGGAGGAAGAGGATCCTCGATCTTAGTGGGGCTGCTTTCCAACCTTGCCTGGGAAGCTCCAGGCCTCTGTGGCGGGCATTCACCCTGCTGGGGCTGCAGACATTTCCCTCTGTGTCCTCACTTCAGGCGCAAGCCCCAGGTCTCTGCAACACTGTCCAGTGCTCGGCTCCAGGGACAGTGATGGCAAGAAGGGGAGAGCATGTGGGATCTGTTGGTGAATTTGCCCCTTGCCTGCCTGGGCACCTTTTTTCCTGGCACAGAAACCTCTCCGGGCCAACCCAGATGCTGCCCCTTGCCTCGGAATTGGGAGTTAGGCATGGGCAGCCATTGTCATTTACTGTGGAGATGGCACCGGTCTCCGCTCAGTGGCTCTTAGGGATTCTCTTTCTTATGCCTTCTGGCCTGGACCGAAGTCAGCTTCCAGGCCCCGTCAGCCTGAAAATGGTCCTTATTCTCCACCCAGACTCCAGCCAGACCCCTCTCTCCCTGTCTCATGAACAAAGCCTCACCCACCCCAAACCGTCCTCATTCATCTTGCACCCAGGCAGGCAGGTCCACCCCCAGCCTTTCTCATCATCTACAGCTTCTCCTGGTCAAGACCTGCCCACCCCACCCCAACCCTGCATGAAGCCTTCTCACCCGCACAATGGCCCCCACCTCACTCGTCTTCTCCAAATGCCCACGACTCTCAGGGCTTCTCTCACACCACGCTGTGCCCAGTAGCACACGGCCTGGTTGTAAGTGCTGCTTTTGTGCCTAACTTAGGTGAAGTCTTCCTGGGGCAGACACTACGGAGCATTAGCTAGTTTGCTCATTCGTTCATTCTCTAGGCACGCTTACGCTCCTCAGGGACAGGGCTTTTGTTTGTTCTGTTCTCTGATGCATCCTCTGCACCTTGAACAGTGTCTGCCACAGAGAAGGCACTCAATGACTATATGAGGGATTTATCCTTCCATCCATCCACTCATCCACCACCCATTCACCATCCTTCCATCCAACATCCACCATCTTTCCATTCATTCATGTGTTCATCCATTAATCCACCATCTGTCCTTTACCCATTCATCTATCTACCATCCCTCTATTCATCCATCCACACATCCATCCACCCATTTACCACCTAGTCACCATTCTTCCATCCATCTTTCCATCTATCTATGCCTCCAACCATCCAATCATCGATAAACCCACCATCTCTCCTTCCATCCATCTATCCATCCTTCCTTCCATTCACCATACATCCATTCATCCACCATCCTTCAATCTATCCATTCATCCATACATCCACCATCTGTCTATCTATTCATCCATCCACCATCTTTACATCCGTCCATCCATACATGCATACATACATATATACATGCACCAAAAGTTCCTGAGTAGCTCTGGGGCAGATCCTGGCAGAAAGAGGAAGGTCTACAGAAAGGAGACCCTAGTCATCTGTCTCTTAGAAGTTTCTGTGTGGTATGTGGGGCTTTGCATAGAGCTGAGAAGGAGCTCAGCCTCAAAGAAACATATGAGAAAAAGCGAGAGGAAGAGCAGTTACTGAGGCCCAGCTGAGGACAACTCCCATCTGCAACCTCAGCCCCAAAACCGCAGAATAGGAAGGTGTGACCCCTGCTAGCTCCATTGTTGGTAAGGCCGAGTGCAAAAAAAGTGCCATTCAAGGTCCTAGCATTACATAGCAAATGAAAATCATCATGACAAGTTGAGAGAAAAGCAATGGAAGAAAGGCATTTTTACATAGCAAATAAAAATAATCACAACAGGATGATGATACGTATTTGCTACGTAATCCCATAACAAGTAAAGAAAAATTTTACTTGTAAGTCATCAGTGTGGATTTTACCATTCACCTTCATCCTGTGCAATGCCAGTTTTAAATGCAAATATAAGAGCATTTATCTCATGGATGGAATCACCAAAATTGCACAATTCCTATGGTGTGGCTTGTACATGGATCCCGTTCTTACCAGAACAGTGGAGACACTGTACTAAGCCAACTCAGCTGTTTCCATTTCCTTTCTCGGTCAGGTACATTTACCCCCACTCCCTGCCTCGGGCTTCCTGATGAGCATGGAAGGACTGAAAGCAAAAGGAGCTTGGGCTGCCTCTCTCCCTTTCCTTTTATATCATATTTTCAGCATAAGTGGTTGGCTACGCCGGGAGCAACACAAATTAGGACAGACACGAGACAGCTCCTTGGCGGTTTTTGTTTCTTAGGATGCCAGGGCTTTCTTTCTGCTTTCGAAGCAAGTTCTAGTTCAAGTGGAGAATGTGGCTCTCAGAGCTGCCAAGAGCCTGCTTTGTTGCAGACGTAGCACACCGACCTTGCACCCACTTTGAGTCTTGCTGATCTCCCACGTATCCTCAAATTCTGCACTTATGAGGCCTCAAAGAATGCTGCGTGCCAGTGGAGTGGCAAGAAACAGTGGACGCATGTCACAGCATCTGCTCTGTCCACTGTCATGCTCCAGGGGCTTATGATGCAGCTTACAAAACACAAACTCAAAAATAAAAAATTATTAAGAATGCGGCCAAAAATTATATGAAAAAAAAAAGTCAACGTCACCATCATTAGAGAAACGCACATCAAAGCCACAGTGAGATACTATCTCACGCCGGTTAGAATGACTGTAATTAAAAAGTCAAAAAATAACAGATGCTGGCAAGGTTTCGGAGAAAAAAGAACACTTACACACTGTTGGTGGGAGTGTAAATTAGTTCAACCATTGTGGAGGACAGTGTGGCGATTCCTCAAAGACCTAAAAACAGAATTACCATTCAAACCAGCAATCCCGTCACTAGACCTATTCCCAAAGGAATATAAATCATTCTATTATAAAGACACATGCACGCCTATGTTCACGGCACCGCTAATCACAATAGCAAAGAAATGGAATCAACCTAAATGCCCATCAGTGGTAGACTGGATTTTTTTAATGTGGTACCTATACACTGTGGAATACTATGCAACCATAAAGAAGAAGGACATCATGTCCTTTGTAGGAACATGGATGGAACTGGAGGCCCTTATCCTTAGCAAATTAATGGCGGGAACAGAAAACCAAATACCACATGTTCTCACTTAAAGTGGGAGCTAAATGGTGAGAGCACATGGAGTTGTGAAGGGGAACAACACACACTGGGCCCTATGAGAGGGTGAAAGGTGGGAGGAGGGGGAGGATCAAGAAAAATAACTAATCAGTACTAGGCTTAGTACCTGGGCAATGAAATATTCTGTACAACAAACCCCCATGACGTAAGTTTACCTATATAACAAACCTGCACATGTACCCCTGAACTTCAAATAAAACTTAACATAAAAAAAAAAAAGTAAATTTCCAGATGGCAACAGCGAAGCATTAAATCATGCCAGAGGCCCTTCTGGGGGCGTTGTGCAATTGCACTGCTTGTACGTCTATCACGTTAGCCAGCGTAACACCGGTGGTTTGATCACAGGTCTTGGAGGAGGGGCCCAAGCCTTTTCTGGGCAGGAAGGACTTGCCTGAGCTTCTAGATGGCTTGTTCCCCGTTGCCAAATCTGGCTTGCGCCACAAAGTGAAGGCGGGATCTGCTTGAAAGCAAGGGAAGGGGGTGCTGAGAACAAGTCCCTCGGCTGACTCAGCTCACACACACACACTCACAGACACAAACACACTCACACACACATACACATAGCATCAGGCTGACCCAAGGCCTGCGGCCCCTTTGCTGTCTGTGTACAACAAGATAGCAAACAAAGCGACAAGTCAGTGCAATAGGAAAAGCGAGTGCTGCCAGAAGCTTGCATTTCCATTTCTGAGACACCCAGCCCTGACGCCGGAGCCAGACAAGCATGCTTCAGCAGGACCAAATGTTTCCAGCACGCAGCCGGGCTGAAGGCAGCAAATCGAGTGGAACTGTCTGTTGTGTCTTGCCTTCAGCTTCTTGAGCTATTTTTAAAATCCCTTTTGGGCACAGGAACCGTTTCACCTC
Organism: Mandrillus leucophaeus; assembly: GCF_000951045.1. Lineage (NCBI taxonomy): Eukaryota > Metazoa > Chordata > Mammalia > Primates > Cercopithecidae > Mandrillus > Mandrillus leucophaeus. The sequence continues at coordinate 2,665,540 of NW_012103477.1, forward strand.
TGTGATCTGCAGAAGAAAGTTCTTTTGTCAGGACCTCGCTAGCCCCTGCACCACAAACACACAGGCATGATATACCCACACAGGCCCTCACTCACACCTTGCATTAAATGCTGCTGTATGCAGAGCGAGGTGACAGAATCCCGGCTGCTTGGTCCACAAAATGCCACAACCTCCACCTCACAGTGGATGACGTCGGGTTGAATATCTTCACAGCCACAGCAGGCTGAATGTCCTCCTTGGAAGCTGCCTTAGAGCCGGGCACATTATTCTGAAGAGCCTCAAATGTGAATCGCCTTCATCCTCTGAGGCTGGACACGGCTGTTGGAAGCAGCCGCAGGTCATCCTGCACTAAGTTAGTTCATCCCGAACTAAGGCTGGAGTCGTAGGTATGTGTGTCCCCAAGGGTAATTGGCAGAGCCTCCTACGGTGACATGAGTGGCCTCGGGTCTCAGGCTACCTGGCTGTCTGTTTATCCTCATGTTTTCTAAACTTATTTGACCGCAGAACCTCCTTAATGTGCAGATATATAAAATGTCCACGGACACCTACAGAATAGAAGGAGGGTGCTGTGTTCACTAGAGCAATGCGTATGATTTTGGCTTTGAAAAAGCTCAAGAAGGGCCGAGTGCAGTGGTTCAAGCCTGTAATCCCAGCACTTTGGGAGGCTGAGGCAGGCAGATCACAAGGTCAGGAGTTCGAGACCATCCTGCCTAACACAGTAAAACCCCGTCTCTAGTAAAAACACAAAAAAAATTAGCCAGGCATGGTGGCGGGTGCCTGTAGTCCAACGACTCAGGAAGCTGAGGCAGGAGAATTGCTTGAACCTGGGGTGGAGGCTGCAGTGAGCCAAGATCACACCATTGCACTCCAGCCTGGGCAACACAGAGAGACTCTTACTCAAGAGAAAAAAAAAGAGAGAGAAAAGAGAATTATTTTAGATCTCTTTTTTGTCAGTGCTAGTGACTCAGAAACCAGGAGTCAGTACTAAGTCCCTTATGTATGCATTCAACAAACAGGTGACGTGCATACTTACCTCATGCCAGAGTCTGTGCCATACCCACAGCCAAACAATCTCTGTCTCCTTCCGTACCGGGCAAGAGGGCAGTGTCCTCTGCCGATCCCCCACAGAGCAGCCTGGGACCGGCTGTGTTTGTGATGCACATTCCTGGCTTCCCCTCTGAAGGGCCCAGGTCTTTAAAGCTCCCATCATGATGTCACTCGGAGGCAGGAGAGGAAACGGCAGCTGGGAGAAAGCAAGGGCTGGTGGACCCTCCCCACATTCCAGTTCCGGCCAGAATGGGTCTCGCTCCCCACAGCCGGTGCTGCTCTGTTTGAACAGGAAAGACAGCTCCAGCCCACTGAGAACAGATCAGACCCAAAGGAAGAGGAGATAAACCCTGTTGTGGGCCTGCCCCAGGCTTTTTCCCAGATGGGTGAGCATCTGCCCTGAAGGCTTAGGAGGAAGTGAGCCTGGGGCTCGGAGACCAGGCCTGCCCTCCCAATTAGTGCCAAGGACACAGAAACAGAGGGGAGTGCCCATCAATTTCTGCCCAACACAGAGCCCCTTAATGACTTTTAGATTAAAAAGCCAAGACACGGGCATATCCTTAAGATGCCTAATAAAGCAATTGGCCCGTCAGCCAGTCCAGCCCCCGGCATGAAGCCCCAAATGTAGAAACCCAGCCAGCCTTGCCAGACCTGCTTAATGCAAAATTGGTAATGTCATTTACAAGCCTCTCACACGCAGGCCTATGAATAAAAGAATAATGCTGAAAAGCAAGGCTCTCCAATTTCTATGCATTGCAAACAGCTCCGAGCAGATTCTTCATGTGCACTTGGCACGGACCTTCCGCCCTGCCAGGGCTCGCCGTGAAGATAGAGCGCCCCAATCCTGGAGGCACGGTCACTGGAATTGTTGCAAAGTGCCAGGAGGCAGGAAACTTTACTTCCCTGGCCCTGGAGCTCCTTCCAGCCACACACCTCCAGGGAGGCTCGGAGGCCAGCCCTCAGGCCCCAAAACCAGAAGACATGTAAACAGTAACATAAACGCACCCCAACCGCCTCTGTCAAGCATCTTGTAATGCTGCTCCTCTCCCACTGCAAAGGCTGCTGGGAATTTCTGCCTCCACTGCCCCCGTTAAATCAGCTGCCTGCAGAAAACATGTCCATCCTGTGGAGACCAGGCTCAGGACCACTCCTGCATCCCCGGGGCACTCTGCAGAGAACCCTTGCTCCACGGCGGGCGCTGAGCACAGACTGTCCCCCAAGGCATTTCTGCAGCACATTAAAGAAAGAACAAAGGAGAGAAAGGAGGGAAAAGCCAGGCTCTCCGGATTCCAAATGAGAAGATGATGAAGTGTTCAGAAGGGAGAGAGCCTTTTCAAAGGACTCTTCATCCTGCGCCAGCACGGTGTGAGAGAATCAAAACAGAGGAGTTCTGTGTCAACAGGACGGATCCCTCCAAGGCTGCCAGTAAGTCAGAGTCCTGGAAGAGAGAGATGAGCCAGGGCAGTGCTCTCCACAAACCCTGAATGACCAGGTTGAAAGTTCTCCCACAACGAAGGCTGCTTTTGGAGCACCGGTGCCAGCCTGCACAGGCTCAGGGGCAGGAGCAGTGGTTGTGCCGGGGGTCTCTGGATCACAGCCTCTCCTGGGCCATGCTATGTTGGGGAAAGATCCTCAAATTCCCTTATAATTCAGGGTGCTGTACTGGATGAATTCCTGGGTCTTTTTTAGTTCCAGCTCTCTGGGGTGGCGACCTTTCTTATTTGAAATGCAAAAATATGTACTAACAAATATTTATTAAGCCTCTAGCACAGCCATTCACACAAAGGAGGTGATTCATAAATATTGGACAGTTTATTAATTGATTGTCATTATTGCTGCCTTACAGCTGCTCTAAGGAGCCGTCTGCCACACTTTGTCCTAATAAAGCAATCGGAACTAAACAAAGCTCAGCCTGCCCGGCACACTCCGTTCTTGTCCTGTAAAGATGGGACTGTCCTAAGGAGACATGGTTTCCCCAGGTGACTTTAGGAGAACATTTACCCCACAAAGTAATTAAATAATCCCGAGTGGTCTCCCAACCCAGAGTTGCTCCAGCTGCCTTAAGTCCGGTCGCGTTTCCTGAGACTTGACAACTGTTCTAAGTTCTTCAAACTTTTCTTTCGAGGCCCACATTGGAGGGGAGCTGGGGGTGGAAAAGTCCATATAAAAGCAAAGATCAAACTCTTTCAAAAGAGTGTTTGCAACTTTTAATGATATTCATCTGTCACAGGGTGCCAGAGGGCAAAAGCTGCGTCTGTATCCTAACTGTAATAACTACATATTGAGCAGCCTGAGACTTGATTTATTAACCATGAGATTTTACAAGCAAGCCACTATTGACAAATGGCAGCAATTTTAGGCACCCCAGATCAATACCCTTTAATCAAGTCAAATCTCAACAAATTAAATTAAAGCCAGATTCCAAAACAGCCCCAAACTAAATAAATGAATTTGTGTAAAATTCCCCCACATGGTTGGATGACATGCCAGTGGCTGTCTTGAGTTGGTGGCAGTATTTTTATTTATCTGTTTGAAAGCAAGACGCCTGCCAAGGGCACTGTTGTTCAGCTGTCATGCGTGCAGTCCTCCCGAGCCCCATGGTCGGACAACAGCAAGGGAAGGGGAGATGGGCACAGACACGTCCAGGCCCCAGTCCAGGGCCACTTTGAGAATAAATTATTTCCCTACCTGTTCGCAGCCACCTGGCATGTTCCTTCCAGCGAGGAGATGATCGGATCTTACGGCTCATGGCAAAGACCAAACCCAGAGCCCAACTCTGCCCCATGTGACCCAGGTGATCTTGGATCAATCAGATCTACCTGTTTTCACATGCAAAATAAGAATGATGACCGTCATTGTCACCTCTAAAGTTTCCATGACATTAAACGAAATAAAAAATTTCAAAGACGAGGTCCGGGTCTGGCACAGAAGGAGCACTCAGAGGTTAGCTAAAGCAGGCACTCAGCTGAGGCGTGAAGAATGGGGCCGCCTGCCCCTTGCAATGCCAGCATGTGCGGCCAGCCTATCCCCAGAGCAAACGGGTTCTCCCTGGGCACTGTGGAAACAGGGTCCCCACAAGGCCGGAGACTGGCCATGGCCAGGTACCTGGGATCACAGTATGTCCCCTAGCTCTGCAGGAAACCCCAGAAGCATCTCTCTCATTGGGAAGCTTTTACTTTGGAAACTCTTTGACCCCTTGGATTCTCCTGCGTCTCCGGGGAGCCCTTGTTGCATAGATTTAAGAATGAATCATGGCCCCATCTGTAGAAGCTTAAGGAAACTCTCAGGAAGCCAGCTGTTCTGGGCCAGGAGTAAAGGACAGGACACATCTTCCAGGCTACTATATCCGCTCTGTAGGGAGCAGGTCAGAGACTCAGGAGATAGCCCAGGGCTCGGACAAGGAGCCTGGCTCCATTTAGGTCAGTCTTAAAACATCGCTGGAATGGAATGACAATGTCAACAGCAGCCTCTCTTGCTGGTTAGAAGGTTATTCACCCAGGGCAGATGGGCAGCGCCATTCAGGTGAGGCACTGGGGCACCCATGCTCCTCTGTGTACCCCCAGCTGGAGGTTAGCAATGACCTGGAGGGCAGCTAGTGCATCACAGTGATGTTGTTTCTGGGGCTTTCTGTGCCAGACCAAGCGTGTTTTGTAAGTATCCGCTCATCCTATGCTTGTCATTGACTCGTAACCCAACCAAAGTTGGGGGAAGAGCAAACATTTCTTGAAGCACCCACTGAGCCCCGGTAGAGCAGATGGGAGAGGGATCTACCTTCAGCTGGGGTCTTTGTTTTTCATGCACTGTGTTTTTCCCCAGGCGCCTGAAGTTGGAGTCCCTCTCCTTCACCCGGACCCCACCCCAGCTAGACAAGGGGCTTCTCGCTCCACTCCCAGGCACCTGCAAGTCTCCCATGTCACTTTATTCTAACTGTGTTTGAGTACCATGGTTGCCATCACAAAGGACCACAAACTCGGTGACTTAAAACAACAGACATTTAGTCTCTCAGTTCTGGAGGATGGAAGTCTGGCATCAAGGGGTGGGCAGCACTGTGCTCCCACTAAGGGCCCTAGAGGAACCTTCTTCCCCAATTCCAGCCTCTGGGGGCTCCAGTTGTTCCTTGGCTTGTGGCTGCATCGCTCCAATCTCTGCCTCTGTCTTCATACAGCTTCTCCTCTCTGTCCATGTCTTGTCTCTCTGCCTTTTTCTCATAAAGACACTTGGCATGGGATCGGGACCCACCAGGATTACTCGATCTCATCTCATGATCCTTAATAACAACTCCAAAAATGCTCTTTCAGGATAAGGTCACATTCACAGATTCTGGAGATTGGGATGTGGACGTGTCTCTTTGAGAGGCCATTATTATAGAGTCTGCCTTCTCCCCATCACAGATGTCCAATTAATCTCTGCAGACTAAATGAATGAGTGAATGAACAGGCAGTTGCTCCCACTGATGCAGGTCAGCCCCTCATCCTTCAAGGGCCACGTCCCTTCAATATTCCCAGGGGTCGTTGCCCACACTAGCTTCAAGACCCTCCTCTTGCTGTTGGAATTATAACTACCCCTGCCAACACCTGGCCTCATCTCAGACACTTGGAGATTCGTGGAGATGCTAAGATTCTCAGATGCCTCGAAATCCTGTTTAGGGGCTGTCCCGCAGTAACTGTGACAAAAGATCCAACCTCCAGGACTCACCACAGCAGCCATTGCTCCTGCCTCCAAAGACCCGGTGGGGCCAGGAGGGTATCTACCTCACCCCAGCCTCCTTGGACATCCTCAAACATCCCCTGCCCAGCAAATAGTCAGAAGGCTGGCAGCTGGACACCTTCAGCCTCAACATGGATTTGGGGGCAGAGATGGAGTCCATGTCCTGAACAGCCTCTACTCAGTGGTGCAGGCGCCGTCTACCTGCAGCTCCAGGGTCAGGCTGCAGATGCTCAAGGAGCAAGCCCAGGTCCAACTCTGCCTCCCCAAATCAAGCAGCAAACTGGCACCAGGACCCTTTCCTGTTAAGCCCCTGAGCCCTTGGCCCCAAGCCAGCTGGCTGTAGTGCTGAGCTGGGGCACCAGAATCCAGCCAAACCTCAGGGTCCTTCCTCCATCACTGGAGAGAATGCTGCTTAGCAAGCATGGGCAGTGTGTGTGTGTGTGTGTGTGTGTGTGTGCGCGCGCGCGCGCAAGTGTGCACATGTCTGTGCATCTGTGCATGTGTGTGCATGTGTGTGCATCCGTGCATGTGTGTGCATCTGTGCATGTGTGTGCATGTGTGTGCATCTGTGCATGTGTGTGCTTACCCATGCATGAGTGTGCAGATGTATGTGTCAGGGCATGTGTGCAAGTATGCAGTTGTGTGCAGGCATCTTCAGGTGTGTGTTGTCCATATGGGTTTCTCTTTGCATATTTAAGTGGGTGTGTTTGTTGCTAATGGAGCCTGTGTACAAGTGGACCTGTCTTGAGGATGCTGAGGGAACCTCCTTTAAGAAAAGAACTGTTGGCTCAGATGCAAGCATCAAGGAACCTCTCCCCAGCTTTCAGGGTGTCCCCCACACTCCCTCCCCATGCTAGGGTCTCCTGGTGTCTAAGGCATTCAGGGAGGGGACTAGGAAGGAACTAGCAGTGTCTGGGCATCTGTCAGGTGCCAGACAAGGTGGCACCATCCCCCAGGGCTGTGCTCCTTTCTCCTCTGAACAGATGAGAACATAAGGCTCGGCCGAGCAAAGGCATTTGTCCAAGCCACACAGCTGGTCCCCAGGAAGCCAAACCAGGATCTCCACTAAAGGCTGGGACCTCAGACCCACGTGTGTTCCAGGGCAGAGGTTCCCACCCGGTGGGACAAGAGCCACCTGGTTCAGGGGGCAAGACGGGGAGGACATAGGGTTGAAGCTTTTGTGGAGCAACTGACACCCAGGCCTCCCTGAATCCTGGTGGGACTGACTCTGGGATCTTCATCTTTACTAAACCTCCTGGTAATTCAGGAGCAGAGATTTCCCCAACAACCCACTGAACTGCCGCTGATGGGGCCTGCGAGTGGGGCGGACAGCCAGGGCAGTGGTTTCTTTTTCCTAGCCAGCCTGCCAAGACTGACCCCAGAGAGGCTGTGCTCAGAGGCAAAGGGCTCAGTACCTGCTCTCTCACCTGTTAGAGGCCTGAGATGGGGCATCAACGTGACCCCAGAGCTCCCAAACCAAGGAAGACTCAGACTTGCTAGCAAACAGAGGGCACCCGAGGAAACCAGGAACAGGGCGGGACTTCTGTCTTCCCCAGAAAAGCCACATACAGAAGCTACTGGAGCAGGAAGACCACATTGAGAATTTGTCCTCCAGCCATTTCCAAGTGGTGACTCTCAGGGGACAGTTTGCAGAAGCCATTGAGGGGACACAGGTTTTCCTAACAAGTCCTAAGGTGTTAGCAGAGTGTCGGCAGCACAGATAGGATTGTGCCTTCTATTATGGAAGGCCCCAGGTTCTCTGATCAAGTATTTGGTAGGATAAAAAACATGCTTTCAATAGGATGATATATAGATGCACAGATAAATGATGGATAGTGGATGGATGGATAGATAGAGAGACAGATAGATTAAAAAAGTAGAATATAGATAGATAGATAGATAGATAGATAGATAGATAGATAGATAGATAGATAGATAGATTACAGACAGACAGAAGATAGATATATAGATAATGGATAGCTAGGTAGATAGATAGATAATAGATGAGTAATTGATAGAAGATTAGATAGATACATAGATGACAGACAGATAGACAGTTGAGACATAGATGATAGATAGATTAGATAGATAGACAGATAGATAGATAGATGATAGATACATAGTAAATAGAAGATAGATAGATAATAGATCTAGATAGATAGATAGATGATAGATACATAGTAGATAGACAGATGATAGATAGATAGATAGATAGATAGATGAATAATAAACAGATAGATAATCCTCCCAGACATGAGTGTGCTGGGAAGCAAGGTTTGCAGATAAGTGGGTCAGATTGTCAAGGGCAGCAAAAGCCACTCAGAGGATTTGTGATCCTACCTGTAGATTAATTCTTTTGTTTATTCATTTAACAAGCGTTCAGGGAGCAGCCACTATGCACCAGGCACTATGTTAGGTGCTAGGTTGCAGCTGTGAATAAAAAGGCATTCTCCCCACCTGTCCAAGAGCAGCGCTAGGGGGTTAAACAAGCAAGTAAGACAGCAAGTGAAGGACTCGGGGCCTGTGGGAGCCACAGCAGGGTCTCTGCCTCAGGCAAGTGTAACAAGGGCAGGCTTTCAGGTGCAGTGACCAAAGGCATCTGGGAGTAATCCACACAGCCACTCCTGAGGTCAACATGATGGTAGCATTGAGGAAGACAGTTGAGCTGCAATGGGCATTAACTGTCACCCTTAAAAGTGACGTCCTCTGGCCAGGCACGGTGGCTAACGCCTGTAATCCCAGCACTTTGGGAGGCCGAGGTGGGCAGATCATGAGGTCAGGAGATCAAGACTATCCTGGCTAACACGGTGAAACCCTGTCTCCACTAAAATATACAAAAAATTAGCCCGGCATGGTGGTGGGTGACTGTAGTCCCAGCTACTCGGAAGGCTGAGGCAAGAGAATGGCCTGAATCCAGGAGGCCGAGCTTGCAGTGAGCAGAGATGGCGCCACCGCACTCCAGCCTGGGCGACAGAGTGAGACTCTGTCTCAAAAAAAAAAAAAAAAAAGGTTGTGTCCCCTGCTGGGCTGGGCACAAGGAACACTCACACCAGCCGCCAGGTGGTAGAAAGTTCTGTTTTAGATGGAAGAACCTTGTCCCCGCACCGTGTGTGTGTGTGTGTGTGTGTGTGTGTGTGTGTGTGTGTGCAGCTACTTACACATCTATCTGTCTAGGCATCTATCTAGGTATCTGTTCACCTGCCTTCACCTATATACCCATCTGTTTATCCATTTTCTATTTAGCTATGCATCTATCCAGGCATCTATGCACTCATCTGTCATCTGTCTATGCATTTATCCACACGTGCAAGTATATTCATGTGTGCAAGTATACATATAATAGACATAGATATGAATATAACATATGGAAAGAGAAGCTGTGGTTAGGCTCTTGGTCACATTTGGATCCCTGTAGCTATTTCTCCAGAGCAGAAAATATTTTGCCTAATTTTATTCTGCTGAAACTGTTTTTTTTTAAAAATCTTGCAGATGCTTCCTCCAGAATAGCATGTTTTCCCTAAAAATAACTGGGCCAGGGTTATCCTAATTAACTGAGTATTCCGGAAGTTACCTTTGGAAATGATACTGTGTATAATATCGAAATTTTCCAAAACTTGGCCCTGGACCACACTGCAAGCCACCTGTCCATTAGAGCACTGCGGGCCCCAGCACCCCTGATGGAGGGTCCGGCGGTCCCAGCCCCCGCCCAGCCTTGAGCAGAAGTCAAGTCTCCATTCCAAGCCTGCTCTTGTTCCAGAGGAGTTAACTGGGATTTACAATAAAAGGCTGACTTGGCGAGCTGGGAAAATGGGTGTTTGAGGCTTCATTTCCCCCTTTCTTGAACAACATCTTTTATGAAGAATTTCTCTGTGCCTTGTCCCTCCTCCCACGGCCTCAATCCATTTTTAATGACGTTTCTGTCAGCCTTGTATTTCACTTCTCCCCTGTTAATATCCAGATTTTTCATTATTCACGGTGCCATCCGTCTTCCTCCGACCCCACCGCATCCCCCACCCTTCACGTCATTCGGCAGGTGTTGCCTTACCGTCTCTGTCTCCGAGGCTGACATCGTCATTCCCAGTCCTTTAAACAAGCCAGGACCTATTTACCCAGCCAAATGAGCCCTCTCCTTCCTGGAAACCAGCCTTGCCTTCCTGGGCGGGCTGTACGTGGAAACCATTGCTCCTACACAGACAGAGACACCGCGGTGCGTCTCTCGGCCCCATCACGATGGCCTGCACCACGTCCCAAATCAGAATCCAGCTCACGGATGCGGGGTTGGCCCTAGAAAGTGCCAGGAGGCATCCAACTCTGGGCCTGGTTTTATCCTGGACATTTTCTTGTTTCAGATATTATGTGGCATGGAGGTTTAGAACATGAGCCTTGGAGTCACAACAACTACGTTTCAAATCCCTGATTCTGTCAAGCAGGGTGACCTTGGACACTTGACCGTTGCTAAACCTTGTTGTCTTCACCTCTGAAATGGAAGTGACTATCCCGATTACAGAGAGTTCCAATGGGGATGAATGGAGATACTCTGCGGATCCCTGTTTGAGACATAGGAAGCCCACAGCCAATGGGAGATCCAGAAAGATCACAGCGTGTCCCAAAAGGGAAAGAAAAGAGCAAACATGTCGTATGCAACTAGGAGCCTAAGTAAGACTGCAGAATGCGCTGAGGCGTCTCAGACCCAAATCCATCTCCTTCAATTTAGCCGTGTTTGAAATATGAAAGTCACCATTGCCAGCAAGCCCACACTCGCAGCGTTCCTGCCACCGAGTATTTATGGAGACATCCCACCAGTCAAGGGAGACTTATGAGCTACATAAATACAAAGGATAATCCGGCAAATTCCAAGTTGCACTAAAGGGCTACAAATCAGTGTTTGGGCTGGGTTCCAGATACAAAGAGAAGGTGTGATTAAGTGTGACTTTTTTAAAGTTTTGTTTGGATTTATTCCTAAAAGCTCCTTCACCCAAAGACGCAGATTTCTTGTTGGCACAGATGGCTGCCCTGTCGTGAATCAGAGGCAGAGAATTTGAGCAGTGCCCAAAAGGAGCCTAGAAAAAAAGAAATCACAAAAAACAGAACGACTTGTAACTTTGGTGCAAAACTAAGATTTGCTCCCACCTGTCAGTGACTCTGGGGGTGCTCTGCACTCTGGGGGGTGTGAGCTCTGGGGTACAATCCCTCGAATGCTTGCTGGGACCTCCTGCTCTGCATCCACCCCCACACTGGCCCTAACTAGGCAGAGGCCTTCACAGGCATCCCTCCAGCCCAGGGCTATGCAGGTGGTCGCAGGCAGGATTTCTGGCCTGAGCCAGCACAGTGGACATGTACAGAATAAATAAAAGGTCAAATGGCAAAGTGACTTCAGGAGAGACACAGGACCACGGGCTCGTTCAGCCAAGATGGCGCTGTGGTCAGAGCTGCAGTTCATCCCACGGCAGAGGTTTGTACCTGAGAAAAGCGTTTCACCACGCAGCCTCCTGCCCGGATGGAGCAGGGCAGAAGCACTGAGGTCGGCTCCCCCGGGAAGATGGCGTTTCAGGGTCTTCCTGAGTTGCTCTGAGCTGGGGACCTTAGCCAGTTGCTTCCTGACCTTCCTCGTCTACAAAATGAGACTCACAGCCTTCCTCGCCGAATTAGCATGCAGGGTCAAAGAGGGGCTTGGATGCTCCTGCAAGACCAGCCAACAAACTCTAATTTCAAGGCAATGGCTTCCCCCTGTTCCTCCTGATAACAGCAGCTATAGGAGGGTTCAAACCCCAGCACACTCATGGCTTCTTCTTGCTCTGCACTCATTCTGGTAGATTTCGAAAAATTGTATTAATCATGAAGTTTAATTTTCTGTGTTCTGACACTGTGACTTCTAGTGCCTTGCTGACCCTGGAGGGACTGCCCCTCCCAGGGTTGGCCAATTCCTAGAGATAGTAAAGGACTGGGCTGGGAGCCCGCCTTTAATACCAACCCACCCAGAGCCTACATCCCACCACCTCCTCTACCGGGGTCTCCCCCTGGGGCCACCATCCACCTGCCCTAGTCACTCCTGGCTTGGTGCCAGACACCTAGGGGCAGCCTCTCCGTCCCAGAGCCCACAGAAATTATCCACACGAGCCTATCCTTCCTGCAGAAACCATGATAAAGGCTCTGCCCACGTTGCCCCTGGCTCCCTCTGCCTCCTGATGGACGCCCTGCTTTCCCGAGTGGCCGTGTGACATGGCCTGCCCCCTCCTCATGGGATCTATGAGTAACAAACCACCTTAAACAGGCGGCCGCCTGCTGATCCGCTGGCCTTGCCATGGCTGCATATTAATAAAACCCACGATGGAAAGCAGGAATAAAATAACCAGCCCTGCTCAGCACAGCTCCACCAATCTTTGCCATTGCCCTGGCCCAAGGGAGACTGTGGGGAGCTGCCTGGGCTCAGCCCTGGGCCTGGGAAAGGTCTGGCCAGCGCTGGGTCTGGAATGAGCCAGTGCACTCGGCCAGCACACCTGAGGCATGTTCCCACCTGGCCTCCCGGGCATGGAGGGTATGCCCCTCCCCACTCTTAGTTGTATTTCCCGGCGCTTTCAGAACTGGAGCAGCAACACGGTGTTTTCTTTCCTTCAGTGAAGCCCTCACCCTTGGGGAGCAAAGCCTCGCACTGCCCCACATTCTCTCCCAGTGACATAGAGAAGCTTCTGGTAGCAGCTCAGAAGTGCTCCCAGGAATCCACGTCTTGGCTCTCCGGTGGTTACAGCTGACCCAGCCCATCCCCTGGAGCCAACAAGGACCAATGTCCCCAGGCCCTGAGCTCACCACTCAGCCAGCAGCTGAAGCAAGCACTCTTCTTCTGGGGCTGCTGGTACCCGGGGAGTGATTTCATCCCCCTGGGTCTGAGATTGGGGATGATTCTGGGTGACTGAGAGCCACTGCGTATGAAACCCTCTGAAAGGCCAAATCCCAGCTACGGCTCCTGTTTGGAGATTAAAACTAGGACATCAGTGACCCCGAAGCTGTGAACTAACGTTCGGGGGGATTCCCAGTCCAGTCACTGTGATCTCTTTTCCCGTAGGAGGCAGCTGTCAGCAAGTTTCGTCTCCCAAATGCACACACCGCAACACGCGGCTTGCACTTCCCCTGCCGCTTGAAACAAGAAATGACCATGCAGCTGGTTTTGGCCGATGAAATTATGCCACTTCCGGGCAGAGGCATCAAATGGCTGGAGTGAGACCGTGCAGAACTTCCTTCTCCTGGCTTGGTAATCGAGAAAGTGCCTGTTTACAAGGAGGTACAACTCGTAGCCATCACGAGGCCCACCATGCCATGTTCCGAGTATTTGCATCTGTGCCCCCAATTCCCCTGTGGAAATCCTAGCCCCAACGGTGATGGTATTAGGACGTGAAGCCTTGGGGAGGTGACCAGGTAATGGGGGTGAAGCCTTTGTGTGAAAACACAGTGAGAAGGTGTCATCTGTGAACCAGGAAGCTGGCATCGAACCAGAAACCAAATCTGCCGGTACCTTGATCTTGGACTTCCCAGCACCCGAAGTGTGAGAAATGAGCTCATCATTTTCTAAGCTACCCTGGTAGCCTATGGTATTTTCCTACATCAGCCCAGATGGACTAAGACACAGGGTCACTCTAAAGAGTGCTCAGCCTTGCACTGGCCCCTGCAGAAGGCAGGAACAGAAATGTTGTTGGTAGCTCTGAGATGGGCGCTGTTTGTTACTGTGCCATAACCCAGCCCATCCTGACTAACACGGGCAGACAGAGGAGCCAGGTCAGCACCAAGGGACCCCTGGCTGGTGGCCCCCGAGAGGACAGGGCATTGGGTGGTACCAGACATCTGCAAACCAAGCCAAAAGTCTCCAACAGGAAAAAATAAAAAAAGTGACAGAGAGCATTTCACATGGCTGTATCTGACAGAGAGAATCAGATTCTAAATATCTGTTATCAAAATTGCCCCAGGAGAGAACATTTATTAAAAGTTTTCCATAAGCATTCCCCAGCTCTTTAATCACACAGTGCTTTTTTCTTTCCCGTAACATCTTCAGCACATTTACTGCTTTTGCATAAAGGACTTTTGCTTCTAATCACATCGATTTTACTATAATTAATTTTTAATGTATTTTCCAGGGTGTTTCGTATGTACAGACTAAGATATTTTATCATATATTAACATAGCCATTTCCACTCTTAAAGTGGGTTATTAAATGAGGGTTAATTTATTATTGCTTAAGAAGTTACAGTGTTAACCCAATTATCATTTGGGTTTTGTCGTGTACACTTTGGAGTGTGATAGGATATTGATAATAGACCCAACAGGATGAAATTTACTAAATCAAATCCTTAGGACTCTTGCTGAATTCTAATAATAGCTTGATTAGCTAGCAGACACCCACTGCTGTCATCTGGACAGCTCTCATCCGAGGGCAAAGCGGCCTGCACTGGGAGATGGCGAATGAGGGACTCGGACAGCATGGGTACTTGCAGGGTTCCTGTGTTGTCAGGAACCTGCTCATCGTTCACTCTCCCCGCTCCCCTGGAAAGAAAGAATCACACTTTTCTCCTGGCGAGCCAGGCACTCTACCACCTAATTTAAGGGGCAGGGAGAACGACGATAGCACTCAGCACTCGGTGCTAGTCACCAGAGATGTATTGTAGTTGGGAGCATAAAAAAAACACGTCATTAAATCATCTCTTTCCCTTCATTAGGATAACATCACTTAAACCTGCTGTCTCCAACCTCAGCAAAAGCTGCCCCCTCCTTCTGAAAGTACAGAGCTAGGATGGGACGGATGCCAGGCCGAGAGGGTCTGCACACACGCCCCCAGGAGGGTCTGCACACACGCCCCCAGGAGTGTGCGTCTCTCAGCGGCTAATTCGCTCGCATTGACAGATGGATTGCACGGTGTGCTTATTTATAATATTTACACTTAGGGTGAGAGGAACGTTCTGGCATGGAGCCATTTATCTCATTCTTTTTGGAAGCTCTTCCTCTTTTTCACTAATGGGAGTATCGCTCACTAGATAATACACAGCCTCGCTTGGCTGGTGCAGCAACTTTCCACGGAGAAGGCTCACGTTCTCCACCTAAGCACGTGCCACCCCAGCCAATCCACTCTCTCCTCCATGGGCTTCCCAGGTTCCATGTCATCATGGTAACTGGTGTTGTAGAGTATTTGTCCCTGTCCAAATAAATCCATGTTAAAATGTAATCCCCAGTATTGGAGGTGGGGCCTGGTGGGAGGTGTTTGGTCATGGAGGTGGATCCCTCCTGAATGGCTTGGTGCTGTCCTCGTGATAGTGAGATCTCCCGAGATCTGGTTGTCTGTCAGTGTGCAGTGGCCAGGTGCAGTGGCTTACGCCTGTAATCCCAACACCTGGGAGGCCAAGACAGGTGGATCACTTGAGCCCAGGAGTTTGAGAACGGCCTGGGCAATGTGGCAAAACCTCGTCTCCATAAAAAAAAAAAATACAAAAATACAAAAATTAGCCAAGCATGGTGGTGTATGCCTGTAGTCCCAGCCACTGGGGAGGCTGAGGTGGAAGGATCACTCACTTGAGCCCAGGGGGTGGAGGCTACAGTGAGCCATGGTCATGCCACTACACTCCAGCCTAGGTGACAGAGCAGCACCCTGTCTCAAAAAAATAAGTGTCTGGCACCTCCTTGACTGGCTCTTGTTCTCACCACGTGACACTCCTGCTCCCCCTTCACCTTCGGCCATGAGTAAAAGCTTTCAGATGCCTCTCCAGAAGCCAAACAGATGCCAGCGTCATGCTTCCTGTGAAGCCTGCAGAACTGCGGGCCAATTTAAACCTCCCGTCTCGGTCAATTCCCCAGCCCCAGGCATTTCTTTATCACGATGCAAGAACCGCCTAACCCAGGAACAAAGGAGACACTGAGGCCGCTGGACAGAACCTGGCCAAGGTGGTGGACAAGGTCAGGGTCAACCTGGGACTACACAGTGGATCTTGGGCTCACTTGCCTCAGGCTCTGATGTCTTACCTGAGTCCTACCTGGGGAACGTGGCCTTGACCTTTGCCTTGTGTGTATTCTGAGATGGGGGCTGGACAAGGTGCAGTTGGAGGACACAGCAGGACACTCCTTGGATGCCCCCACTGTCCCACCCCTGAGCTCTGCTTCCTGTCCATTTAGGGTCCTGGCATGGCCATGCACACAGGTGCACCCCTGCACAAGCCACCCCCTAGGTGCCACAGCACCAACCCAAGACCCTGCCCCGAGAGGGCTGACTCTGCCTGTGACCCAAGGGTATCTGTTTCTCTCCTGGGGCTTCAGTTTCCTCCAGATGGAAGGGATGAGCTACTTAGTGATTCCCAACCTTGGCTGCACACTGGAATTTCCTGAGAAGCTTTTAAAATCCCTGGTGCCTGACCTTCCACTGACGGCAGGTGGGGACCCAGGCCTCTGCATGTTCATGTCTCCCCAGGTGACTCCATCCCCAGCCAAAGGTAAGATTCAGCAACCTGCATCAGCGGTTCTCAGCATGGGATTCTGGGGCAGGAACAGCAGCCAGGTTGACAGACCAACTCTGCAGCCTCCGCCCCACACCTGCCGAGTCAGAAACTCTGGCTGTGGGCACAGCAGTCTGGGATTTTACCAGCCCTGTGGGGGATTCAGCCTCCAGCATCCTGGTGCACTTTCAGCTGTGCCCCACCTGAGTGCCGTGCAGAGAGTGCTGGGCAGATCCTGGCTCCAGGACCCACTAAGCTTCACTTGACCCTTAGAGGCCCTGCTCTTCATCTGTGAAGCTTCTAAAGAAGCTCTTCCCCAGGCACCTTGTAAGGAAATAAACAAAGTCAAGTCCACCAAGTGCTAACTAAGCATCCCAGGCCTTAACAGAATCTTTCTCCATGGGTTGACTTCGGTGCTGACAATGTCATCAGGCACTGATCAGGCAATCACAATTCAGAACCCTGCCCTGTTTCGCTTCTGGAGAAAGACGGAAGGAAAGGAAAGGGTTTTATCAAAGGGAAACAGAGACCAAGGACGAGTGTGTGGCATCCGACAGGCAGGAGGATGAGGCCAGGAGGGGCGTTTTGGAGACTCCAGCGCATCTGGGCTACCCCGAAGAGCGGACCTGGAGTGGAGCAACCAGGGGGATTGAGGAGAGGGAGAGACAACTTGGGGACGGCAGAAGCTCCTGGAGGTGAGCACCCTGGACGGAGGAGGGAAGAGGGTCCATTTGCCTGCTGGCCTGGGGCTCCCTGGGCATGGGGACTCTCCTACACCAGCTCACTGGTAACACAGGCACGCATGGGAAGGGAACATCCCCAATTCATTGTGATGAGTGTCCCTAAAACGACCCAGTTCGCGTGGATCTGCGGGGACACAGGTACAGCCTCCTGGGGTCTCCCAGGACAGGGCAGCCTGCAGTGTGCAGAGCTGGCCACCAGGTGGCAGCAACACCGCCTCCCCTGGGGCTACTTTGTTACAACTTGGGGACGATGGAGGGGAGCAGGTGGTTGCAAGGAGTCAGTCCCAGAGAGCTTGAAGGAGGGTACTCCGCCCTGTGAACCACATCAGGGGACGTCCAGTGAACCCCAGCAGACCCAGAAGCCAGACCCCCAAGTGTGCGTGTCCAAACTCTGCCCTACAGCCCAGCATTTTCCCCCGACCCGTCTCCCTCCCCAACCAAGTTTAAAGAAGCTTTGCAAATTCCTCAGGACCTGCAAGTTTCTGAGAACTAAACTTGTGTTTTTATTTCAACAAGTCTAAAATATATTCTGCCAGCTCTAGAGGCAGAAACTTTCGCAGAGATCATTTACCAGGGAAAACGATCTTCCTCAATAAGGACTTTGCTTAGTCATTAATCCATAAACTGAACTCTGAGGGCTTCGGAGATATTCTCCAGGATTCAAGAGAAACGGTTTCCTCCAGAGAGATCCATGCATTTACCCAGGTTTGGTAAACATCGGGGGAAAAGGCAATCGTGATTATAGCTACCTTTTACCCAGCGCTCACCGCGTGGCAGGCTCTCTTCTCCATCAAACCCTCAGAAAAAGCCTGGGAGGTGGGTGCCAGTATCACCCCCACTCCGCAGAGAGGCAGACTGAGGAAGGAGAAGCCAGCAATGGCAGGGTGGGGATTTGGGCAGGGCAGCCTGACCCATAGCTCCCTCTTAACCTTGGGACCATACTTCTTCCTTCTGGCATCCTGGGACTCCTCTTCTCACCTTTCTCCATCCCCTCCTTCCTCCTCACAACTGGAACTGGGGTGAGGGGCTCACTTATTGCACAGATTTCCTTATGGTGAGACAAGACCTGACTCCAGCCTTGTGCTTGTGACTGACCGTGGTTTAAAGGTCTCTCCCTGCTGGGGATGCATTTCCTTTCTCTGCTTGGCAGTAGCCATGCAGGGCTGATTAGAGCCTCTGCCAAGAGACTGCAGCTAACACGGACAGTTGATCCTCACTTCCTCCAGAACACAGAGCAAGCCCACAGCAAGGGTCAGTCACCCTGGCTCCCAAGAAAATGTGCACAGAACTGCTCCTTGGCCAATGTGCTGCCCAGGACTCCTGGGAGGTGTCCCTGGCCCAGAGGGGATGGGAAAAGGCGGAGAGAGGGGTGGGACAGAGGGGTGCAGGAGCCTGCAAGCTAAGCATCCTAAACCCTGGCACACCTGACCAATGTCAAGGACCCTGATTTTCATGCGGGGCTAGCTCCTCCATGCCTTGGGTAGCCTATGAGGCCCCTTAAACATGCCCTGTGTGGAATCCAGGACATAATGGAGCCTCTCAAGCAAACAGGGAGAGCTGAGAGACAGGAAACACGGAGTTGATGGTCCACAAAAGAGAAATGAACAGAGAGAATCAACCCAGCTTGAAACAAAAACACATTCCTAAGAGCGAATCTGCAGATTGGTGTCACAGTGCAAGGCTGGGTGTTGCCCTTGTGTGCCCACACATCACCCTCCTTCAGGAGTGGCAAAAACATACGAGGCATTGGCTCTGTGTGTGTGTGTGTGTGTGTGTGTGAGAGAGAGAGAGACAGAGACAGAGAGAGAAAGAGAGAGAGAGAGAAATGGAGGGAGGGAAAGAGAGAAAGAAAGATCATCTCAAGCCAGGCTCTTTAAAAAAGAGCATCAAAATATTTTGCAAGGGATTTCCTGAGTTCCACATCTTTAACTCTCAGAATAGAGGCAGAAGGAGATTGTAATTAAAATTGCTAGTGGGGCGGGGGGAAGCGTCGTTATATACAGAATTTCTAAATGCCTGGAAGTGATCTTACGAAGACAAATTGGTTTTAAACCCCACCCCAGCTGTAAAAAGTTATAACTTTGAGTCATCAGCAACCTGCTGAACTAGGAGTCTGGATCGTTTTTAAGCAGATGAATGAACTTGAGAAAATTCTTCTCTCCAGACCTCAATTTCCCTTAGTTTTCAAGCTGCATCCTAAAGAGTGCAGGGCTTCAGCTGAGGAGCCTCATGGATGGTGGTCTGTCCCCACTCCCCCACTCCTGCCATTCAGGTGGGATGTTCCCCACACCTTCTCTGTAACCCCCAGCTTCAAGCAAATCTGATCTTCCTTTTTAAAAAATATGTTGTATATCTTCTGAAGGAGGTTTCTTTTGAAAACACTGGAACTTAATAACTTCTAAAGTCCCTTCCAGTTATGATGCCAGGCAGAAGTGTCTGAAAGCAGGTGGGGGGCCATGAAAACTCCCCTGCACAGCAAAGCAGGCCCAGAAGTTCCTGCCATTCAGCTGAGCTCCACAGTGAGTCCATCCTCCTGTGGTCACTCATCCTGCCTCCTCTCTGCAGGTGCCAGCTGGGCCACATGCTGAGCTCGAGATTTCCACCTTTGTTCAGAGCACTTGTCATCTCCAAACGGCACTCCATTCTCTCCTCCACCACCCCATTGCCCAACTACGCACCTATAAAGACAGGACTATGCTTTTCAGCATGGCATGACCTTGGCATGCAATAGATGCTCAATAAATATTTTCACAATAAATAAGCAACTGCTGCCTCCAGGGTCATGCTCTACACTTGTGGTAGACAGAATTCTGTCCCCCTAAAGATGTTCCCACCTTCTGGACCTGTGAATATGGTACAGCACGTGGCAAAAGGGACTTGACGGGTGTTATTAAGGATACAGGTTTTAAAATAGATTATCCCGATGAGCTGAGTGGACTCAAGTTCATCTCACAGGACCTTAAAAGCAGAGAACTTTCTCTGGCTGGGGCAGGAGAAGTGAGGCAGAAGGGGAGGTTAGAGAGATTCAAAGAGTATCGAGGACTCAACCTGCTATTGCTGGCTTTAAGGATGGAGAAAGGGGGCTGTGATCTGGGGAATGCAGGAGGCCTCTAGAAGCTGAGAACAAGCCTGGCTACAACCAACCAGGAGCCAGACTTCAGTCCTACAGCCACCAGGAATTGAATTCCACCAACAACCCTCATGAGCAAGGAAACAGAACTTCCCTCAGAGCCTCCAGATAGGAGCCCAGGCTGGCCAATGGGTTGATGTTGGCCTCCTAAGACCTGGAGCAGAGAAGCCAGTCATGGCCCCAAGCCCCGCCCTAGACACTTTCCCCTCCCCTTTACCCTGCACTTCTCATCTCAGCTTGCCGTCAGCTTCTCAGAGGACCCGACTGACATAGAGCATGCCCCACTGACCCCTGAGGATGAGACACACAAGAGGTCAGGATCCAGGTGGGCTCTGGGTCCCTGCAAGGTGCAGGGACGAGGCTGAAGCTGTCCTGGGCTGTCAGATGCCGGCCGCTCCAAGCACTCTGCTCTTCTGATATCTGGCTCCCTCTGTGAAAACTCCTGCTGATCGGCTGGAGGTGCAAGATGGTTGGGGGCTGGCCCCTGCTAGGAAGGGTCCCACCTGCTTGGGGTGGCCTTGCCCCCTTTGTCCCTCGAGTCCCTGTGGCACTTCTTCTCACAGTTCATTTCCATATTGGAGCCGTGAGACCACGAAGTGCAGGGTGTGGACCTGGGGATGACGCCAAGGAAGTAAGGTCTTCACTCGGGCCCCAGTGCAGGCAATGGTACACCAAGCCCACTTCAGCTCACCAAAGGCAGCTTCAGGCCTCAGCCACTGACCAATGCAGCCCATGCCATCCGGAGGCTGTTGGAGGGGGACCCTGTGTCTGTAGCTCCATGGTGGCCATAAGGGGCATGCAACAGTGAGCAGTCTTTACCTGCAGGCCCCAGTGACCTGACTGTCCTCGCAGCACCCAAGGGTCACAGCTTCAAGATCCTGAGCAAACTTTTTGTCCAACAGACAGTATGCCAACCCCTCCAACATTTCAATCCCCTTAAGAAGTTTCTGTTTACACACCACAAGAAAGCAGCCACTCCTTTTAGGCCTGACGCTTCTCTTTTCCAAACATCAACCAAAAACCTGGCAGGCTTTGTGTTTAGAACATAAGGGACACACCCTCCCCCAGCCCCTCCCAGTCTCCCTGACTCCTCCAAGCACCTGTGCAGCCAGTCTGCTTCTCCCCTAGCCTTCCCCCATCCAATCCTGCACCTGCCATTCCACATCTAGGTTTTCTCTCCATCCACCTCTCCCTCTCCATCACAGCGGCCATCCTAGCCCAAAGCCACCTGCTCTAGCCTCCTATCAGAACTCCCTCTTTCCCCTCCCCCTCTACCATCCATTCTCTGCAGAGCAGGCCATGTAGAATTCTCAAAGCAATGAGTGTCATGTCACAACTGGGCTTAAAGCCATCAGTGACTTCCCTCTGTGGGTAAATTTAGACAGGAACTCCTCTCCTCTCAGTCCTCCTTTGCACTTCTGTCCCTCCTGCTGTTGTCCTCTCACTGCTTGGACCTCTGGCTGGTCCAAGGTCAAGCCTGGACTGCTTGGACAAACCTTCTCTGTTCCCTTTATGGTCCCTGGAATGTACGTTCCATGGAGCAGAGACCTTGTCTGTTTCACCAACAGAGTTCCATCACCAAGACCCTGAAGCACGAAACCCATCCATAGTTGTTGAATGAAAGAATGAGCGAGTGCAGCGAGTAAGAAAGAGTATCTGGGTTTAAAAGCTAGAGGAGAGATGGCAAAGTCACACAAACGCTCCATGAATATGAAGGATCTCAGTGCAGTTCTGCGGAGCTGGTGCCTATCAGGTGTAGTGCCGGCAATTCCACTAATGGCCACCGGGGGCGCAGCGAGGCGGCAGCGCTGCCAGGCCCCCAGGGCGGACCTTGCAGGAGGCTGGGCTCAGAAAGCCGGATTTCAGCGCCTGCTCCGGTCTCTTCTGCTTTTTCTGTAACAGTGTAACTTTTGATTAAAATAACGATATGCATTATTCATGTCATTACTATAAATATTGTCTATTATAAAGAGATTAGTAAAACCACAGGTACAAGTTATATCTGTTTCTGAAATAGACTTAACTGTTTGTCAACGACGAAGTAAGCACTGAGCTTACGTCCAAAGCCCAGAGCCTGCCCTGAGTCCCTTCCTGGAGTTAAAAACCTCCCGGACCACTCCTGCCCCAAGCACGATGTCTTAGTCCGTTTGTAGTTCTATAAAGGAATACCTGAGGCTGAGTAATTTATTTTTAAAAAATAAAGTGTATTTGGCTTACGATTCTGCTGGTGGCAAGACTGTGCATCTGGTGAGAGCCTCAGGCTGCTTCCACTCATGGAGGAAGGTAAAATGGAGCCGGGTGTGCAGAGGCCACAAGGGGAGAGAAGACACAAGAGAGACAGGGGAAGTGCCTGGCTCTTTCTAACAACCAGCTCTCATGGGAACTAATAGAGGGAGAACTCACTCATTATCTTGAGGAGGACACCAAAACCTTCATGAGGGATCCGCTCCCAAAACCCAAACACCTCCCACCGGGTCTCATCTCCAATAATGGAGATCAAATTTCAACATGAGCTTTGGGGAACCAGTACTCAGACCACAGCACAAGACTTCACTTGTTACATCAGCTAACCTGTGCTTTGCATGACCAACTTGATGTCTCCAAAGAGGATGTCTCAATAGAGCCTCCTTGGCCCTCTAATTGGTTCTATGACAATTCTATTTGATCCTTTTGATGGCCCAAAGGGCACACCCTGCACCTTCGGGGGTGGCCACTGGCCCACCAGGCATCTCATGGCAGCTCACCCTCAAGAATGGCTACACACCCCAGCTTGTGTTCCTGGAGCCCTGGATCCTTTGGCTGTCAGTCGTGTATCTTTAGCCCGGTTGCTGGCCTCGGTCTGCTGGCTGTGCCCTGGATGCTGGCCTCGGTCTGCTGGCTGTGCCCTGGATGCTGGCCTCGGTCTGCTGGCTGTGCCCTGGACGCTGGCCTCTGCTCCTTTGTGTCTTCACATCCATAGAAGCTCTTCCTGAACCAAGACCATGCCCTTCCTACAAACTCTGAATTGACCTGTCTGCTCCCTGTTGCCACGTTAAGGTCATCAGAGTGGCAGCTGAGATGAACCAATCAGGGACAAGATTCTATGAGATTTTGCTAATGTACCAGGGCCCCCGCCCTGAAATAGGCGATCACAGCCAAGCTGGTGATATGACAAGTCAGGTTCATGATGGACGGTCATGACTAAACAGATGTCACATAAGTGGATTTACAATTGCATTATTCCAGATTAGAGCATGGCAGATGGGGGTTCCCAGCCACAGAGGCTCCTCTCCCAGGACCCCCTCCCTGTGGCTGTGAGAGTTTCCTCTGTGTATCTCCCAGTCTGCAAACACCCATCTAACCTCTGGCAAATTCCTGGACCAGACAGAAGCCCCCCCCCCCACCCACCACGGGTGTGGGACGGGGTTACACTTTCAGTAAGACAGAGAACAGCTGAAAAGATGCCTACTCACTCAAAAACAGAAGCCTGTCTTTCCCCTCAAGCCACCTCCCTTCTCTCACCTGAGTGGTTTCATGGCTGGGCCATTTACTAGCTGTGTGAGCTTAGCAACCTCTCCAGACCTCAGTCCCCCAAACTGTAAAGTGGAAGGTATTAAAACCTCTCACACCATAGGGTTGTTGCAGGGATTAAAGATGGTGATTGCAGGTGCCTTAGTACTTGACAAGTAAGGAGAGGCTGGGAAATGCTCACTATCTTGTCTGATCTTTGGTATAAAAGTTACTCTGCAAAAGCAAACTGGTTTTGTAAACTCTAGTGGATTAAATTTTGTTTGTTTACATATAATAGTGGTTGTTTTATAACAAAGCACTGCATTTGTTTCTTCAAAAGATCTAGATTAATGTTCTTTTTACAAACACAGATTATAAAAAATTATTTAATGTCTCCTCACATAGTTGGGTTACACACGGCCTCCCCTCTCCCCCACAACACACACACACACACACACACACACACACACACACACACACACACACACAAAAATGGATACAGAAGCCTGAGGCTGTGGTCCACGGTAGTTAAAATCCAGGAGCCAGCATCCTCCACCTGGTTCCCATTAGAATCACCCCAAGAGATGCTGCCTGGCCCCCTCCATAAGCCATAGTCATCAGGGTCTCGGGGTGGGACTGGGTGTCATGGTTTTAAAGCTCTCCATGCATCTCCAATGCGTAGCCAGATGAAAAACACCATGTTAAGGTCATCAGAGTGGCAGCTGAGATGAACCAATCAGGGACAAGAGTCTATGAGATTTTGCTAATGTACCAGGCCCCCGCCCTGAAATAGGTGATCACAGCCAAGCTGGTGATATGACAAGCCAGGTTCATGATGGACGGTCATTAAGCAATTTTGGATCATCAAAGATTCCTTGTCACCCATAGCGTTGTAAAGGGCTCAGCAGAGCAGGCAGGGGAGGAGGAGGCTGAGAAGGGGAGGGCCATCTTCTCCTCCCTCAAGGAGGTCGCCCTTTGGCAATGCCTCCTCACATAGCTGGATTACACACGGCCTCCCCTCTCCCCCACAACACACACACACACACTCACACACACACACAAATGGATACAGAAGTCTGAGGCTGTGGTTCATGTGTGTCATCCAACTATGTCAGGAGACATTAAATTTTGATTTTGGTAATAATCAAAAGACATTCCCAGGGGAGGAAAGTTCACAAGTAGCCTGGTCTAAAACTCTTCAGAGACTAAGGAATTGTTAAAATATTTGGGTTAGGATCCTGACTCCCCAGCTATTTCAAGAAAACTTCATCACCTTTAGAGACACATGCTCCAATATTGTTGAATGAAGTGATACAGTCTGGGATTCATTTCACGATGATCCCAGGGAGGAGCCAGAAGTGGATGGGGGTGCAGAGAAAACAGGGCTGGCCATTCATACATTGATGATGTTTGTAGCTGTTAATGAGCACATCAGGGCTCATGTTTGAAATTGTCTACAATAAAACACTTTGTATCCTAATATATATAAGATACAAAGTCTCAGTTAGACTGGAGGACTAAGTTTTAGAGATCTATTGCACTGCATGGTGACCATGGTTAATAATAACATACTGCATATTTCAGAATTATGAAAAGAATTGATTAACATTCTCACCCCAAAAAAAATAAGTTGGTGAAAGTGATGACTATGTTAATTAGCTTGATTGAATCTTTCTACAACATATACACAGATTAAAACATCATAGCATACCCCATAATATACATATTATTTGTAACAATAAATTTTAAAATATTTTTAAAGAGATATAAATATGGAAAAGTATAGAGAATCTGTATGCCAAACACCAGTATCCACCACCCAGAATTCACTATTGTTCACAGTAGGTCACTGTATTTCTTTAGTTTGTAGTAAAAGAAACATAATATTTACCCCCAAAAAAATGTTTTCAGGAAAAATGGGGCTAACACCCCAGGATTGCACTCTTCTACTGGGTGTGGTCAGACTCCCTTTCTGCACATCCTCATCTTTCGTAAGGTGCCTCCTCACTCTCCAACCTCCCTTCCACTCGTGACTGCTTCCTCCACCTGTCAATCCCCAATAATTATCAACTAAACAGATGTCACATAAGTGGATTTGCAATTGCATTATTCCAGATTACAGCATGGCGGATAGAGGTTCCCAGCCACAGAGGCTCCTCTCCCAGGACCCCCTCCCTGTGGCTGTGAGAGTTTCCTCTGTGTATTCCTCAACTCGGGCTGCATAGCAAAGTATCACAGACAGGGCGGGTTAAACAAAAGAGGTTTGTTTTCTCACAGTTCTGAACTCTGTGTGGAGTATGAATTAGGCAAAAGGCTCATGCTGGCAGAAGCAAGGGAAAGCAAAAAGAGAAAGCAGATAAGCCATACGTCTGCCTCTCTCCATGGTCCAGAACACGTAGCCCTTCTGCACAAATAACTCACAATCTTCCTGCGCCCAACTGTCACCAGACACACCTGCAAGTTAGCTCACTGCAAACTTAGTGTCATCAGCACCACGCAAAGCCCTCTTCAACAGACACCGTGAACGCTATCCTATACAATCTCCAGCAAGCCTTTGTTCCTCTGCAGTCAGCATCTGCTGACTTGCTCATTGTCTCTCTGGCAACATATTTTCCTCCCCAAAGTCTTAACTCATTTCAGCATTAACTCAAAAGTCCACAGTCTAAAGTCTCATCTGAGACAAGTCCCTTCTGCCTATGAGTCTGTAAAATCGAAAGCTAGTTAGTTACCTCCTAGATACAATGAGGGTATAGGCATTCGGTAAATACACTCACTATGAGTGGGAGAAATTGGCAAAAACAAAGGGACTACAGGCCCTATGCAAGTCTGAAATCCAGTAAATCAGTCATACCTTGAAGCTCCAAAATGATCTCCCTTGACGCCAGGTATCACATCCAGGTCATGCTGATACAAGAGGTGGGCTCCCATGGCCTTGGGCAGTTCCACCCCTGTGGCTTTGCAGGGTTCAGCCCCCCTCCTGGCTGCTTTCATGGGCTGGCATTGAGTGTCTGCAGCTTTTCCAGATGCATGGTGCAAGCTGTCAGTTAATCTGTCACTGTGGGTTCTGGAGGACAGTGGCCCTCTTCTCACAGCTCCACTAGGCAGTGCCCCAGTGGGGACTCTGTGTGGGGGTTCTGATCCCACATTTTCCTTCTGCACTGCTCTAGCAGAGGTTCTCTATGAGGGTTCCACCCCTGCAGTACACCTCTGCCTGGACATCCAGGCATTTCTATACATCCTCTGAAATCTGGACAGAGGTTCTCAAACCTCAGTTCTTGACTTCTGTGCACCTGTAGGCCCAACACCACGTCTAAGTTGCCAAGGCTTGAGGCTTGCATGCTCTGAAGCAATAGTCTGAGCTGTATGTTGGCCCCTTTTAGCCACAGCTGGGATGCAAAGCACAAATTCCAAGACTACACAAAGCAGCAGGGCCCTGGGCCTGGCCCATTAAACCATTTTTTCCCCTAGGCTTCCCAGCTTGTGATGGGAGGGGTTGCCTTGAAGACCTCTAACATGCCCTGAAGGCATTTTTCCCAGTGTCTTGGTGATTTACATTTGGTTCCTTGTTACTTTTGCACGTTTCTGCAGCTGGCTGGAATTTCTCCTCAGAAAATGGGTGTTTATTTTCTAATCACACTGTCAGGCTGTGAATTTTCTGAACTTTTATGCTATGCCTCCCTTTTAAACATATGTTAAAATTCCAAACCATATCTTTGTAAATGAATAAAACTGAATGCTCTTAAGAGCGGGATCACATCTTGAATGCTTTGCAGCTCAGATATTTCTTCCACCAGATACCCTAAATTATCTCTCTCAAGTTCAAAGTTCCAAAAGTCTCTAGGGCAGGGGCAAAATGCCGCCAGTCTCTTTGCCGAAGCATAGCAGGCATCACCTTTGCTCCAGTTCCCAACAAGTTCCTCATCTTCACCTGAGACCACTTCAGCTCGGACTTTTTGGTCAAAACCATTCAACAAATCTCTGGGAAGCTTCAAACTTTCCCACATCTTCCTGTCTTCTTCTGAGCCCTCCAAACTGTTCCAACCTCTGCTTGTTACCCAGTTCCAAAGTCACTTCCACATTTTCAGGTATCTTCATAGCAGTATCCCACTCTACTGGTACCAATTTACTGCATTAGTCTGTTCTCACACTGCTAAAAAAAGACATACCCGAGACTGGGTAATTTATAAAGAAAAAGAGGTTTAATGGACTCACAGTTCCACATGACCAGGGAGGCCTCACAATCATGGCAGAAGGTGAAGGAGGAGCAAAGGCACGCCTTGCATGGTGACAGGCAAAAAAGTGTGTGCAGGGGAACTGCTCTTTATAAAAGCATCAGATCTCATGAGACTTATTCACTATCGTGAGAACAGCACAGGAAAAACTCATCCCCATGATTCAATTACCTCCCACTGGATCCCTCCCAAGACATACGAGAATTATGGGAGCTACAATTCAAGATGAGATTTGGGTGGGGACGCAGCCAAACTATATCAGCTGGTTCCTCCTGAGGGCTCTCTCCTTGGCTTGTAGATGCTGTCTCCTCCCTACGTCCTCACGGGGTCATCCCATTGTGTGTCTGTGTCCAAATCTCCTCTTCTTATAAGGACACCCACCCTGCTGGATTAGGGTACCCCTTCAATGACCTCTTTTAACTTCAATCACCTTATTAAATGCCCTATCTCCAAATATGCTACATACTGTAGCACTGGAGGTCAGAGCTTCAATGGATAAATTGGAGAGGAAATAATTCGGCCCCTGATGCCCTGCTATCCCCAGATGCCACACAGCTCGCTTTTTATCCAGAATAATCACCACACACATTATTCACCAGGTGAATGACATTTCCTCTTTCAGTGACTTCTCAAGAGATCATTTTTTGCAAAGCCTTTTCTTTTTAGGAGGTTTAGGTAGAAAAAGAGAAAAACAAACCAACATAAGCCTCTGAGTTTGAATACAATAAATCTCATTAATTTGGGCTTACTGTAGGAAAATATTTTAGGATAGTAAAGGCTTTCAACTGATTACTTCAGAAGTTTTCTTTTGACTGGTTGCTCTATCCTTGTCGAGCTAAGAAAACCCATCTTAATAAACAGATAAGAATCACTTCAAATTAATAGTATCTTTGGGTGCAAAGATTGTGCTAATGATGTCGACTAATTATTCCCCTAATCAGTTAACCATTAACCCTTTATTTTCTTTTCTTTTCTTTCTTTTTTTTTTTTTCTTGAGACAAAATCTTGCTCTGTAGCCCAGGCTGCAGTGCAGTGGCACGATCTCTGGCTCACTGCAACCTCCACCTCTTGGGTTCAAGCGATTCTCCTGCCTGAGCCTCCCGAGTAGCTGAGATTACAGGCGCCCACCACCATGCCCAGCATTTTTTGTATTTTTAGTAGAGACGAGGTTTCACCATGTTGGTCAGGCTGGTCTCGAACTCCTGACCTCGTGATCCACCCACCTCGGCCTCCCAAAGTGCTGGGATGACAGGCGTGAGCCACCGCACCCAACGAACCCTTTCTTTTCATACGCATTCCTTGTGGTGCTAAATTTAGTACACCTTGTGAACAAAGGTAAACCTCAAGTCTAACCTACAATCAAAAGAAAACCAGGATAGACAGAAACCCAGACACTGTACTTCGCTTTTCTCTCTGGGACGCAGTCTAATCAGCTTCAAGGGAAATGGGAAAACCAGCAAACAGTGGCTCCAGGTAACACGTTACACGGAAGCCCAGATTAAAAAACAGATTGTGTAGTAATTAATTCATCACTTCCCTTGGAGGTAAAATAAAGGGAAGTACAATCAGGCAAGAGTAACTCAGAAAATATTTTTGTCTTTAAAGTTAATAGGACCCATGGTTTTAAATGGAGCCATATTCAATTCTCCCAAGGTTTTCCTTGCTTTTAAACGAGGTTATCAACTCCCAGTGCAGCAATTAAATGTGTCAGCAAAGCTCCTACTTAGTGCTACTGAAGCACTTAATTTTCATTAAAAAGATGACATTGCAAGCAATTATCAAGGACAATCCACATTCGTGGGTATTTATATTCATAAGGACAGATTGTAACACAGAGATGCATAAATTACCCAGATCTGCTTCTCGGCTTCCTCCTAAGCTAGGCTGCAAACTGGTTGGCTCTAATCGCTTGCTCCCAGTCTCTCCACGAGGGCCAGCGTGCAGGACTGTTCTCCGTGCGTTCACACCACCCCCATCTCTGGAGGCTGAGATGAGTCCCTGGGGTCTGATGCTGATGATTTTCCATCATGCACTCGTTTCCTCCATCATAACCCTTTTAACACATCCCTTAATTGAAAGAGGCAGCTTGATTCAGTGCTCTGTTCCCCTTCATCCTCGCCAGTCCCATGCCTGTGAGGGTTCAAGGCTACTGACAACAATAACTGTGGCTGTCTGGGGCCCCTAGAACAAGCCAGACACTCCACAGAAGGCACGGCCTGACCTCCTTATCATGGCACCCCTTTAGTGCAGGAGTTACTGCCCCATGGACGATGGCTAAACGGAGGGTCAGAGACCTCCTTATCATGGCACCCCTCTAGTGCAGGAGTTACTGCCCCATGGACGATGGCTAAACCGAGGGTCAGAGGGGAACAGATACAGTTTTCTCCAAGGTCACTTGCCTAGAAAGTGACTGAGTCAGGATTTGAACCCACGTCCAGCCCTGCTCAAAGCTCCTTGCCATTTCTCTGCTGTGTCAGGAAGGCTTCCCAAATTGTATACTTATGATTGGATCTCAATTTTTATTTTAATCTAACACTACCGAAAAATTATTTTGCCAAATGTGGTGGCTCACGCCTGTAATCCCAGCACTTTGGGAGGCCGAGGCGAGTGGATTACAAGGTTAGGAGTTCGAGACCAGCCTGGCCAATGTGATCAATGTGATGAAACCTTGCCTGTACTAAAAGTACAAAAATTAGCCGGGCATGGTGGTGCACACCTGTAATCCCAGCTACTCAGGAGGCTGAGGCAGAAAAATCACTTGAACCCGGGAGGCGGAGGTTGCAGTGAGACGAGATTGCGTCACTACACTCCAGCCTGGGTGACAGAGGGAGACTCCATCTCAAAAAGAAAAAAAAAGGAGAGTTTTGATGGCTAGGTAATATTTCCTTTTCTGGGTCTGCCATGGAGTTTATGTAATTTCCATGACTTGAGCCCCTCTGTTGGTTGTCCTGGGGGTCACATGGGCAGTGATAAGCCGTTTCTCATTCACCCTGTGTGCGTTTATGGGGCACCTATGAACACCCCACTGGGAGCAAGGACTCTGCAGTCTGAAGAGCTCAGCAGCCCTATCTGGTCCCCCCTCCCTCCAGCCACCCCCTGAATCTCTGGAGTTGGTCTTCAGGTCACACGGCATCCACTGGAAGCTTCCAGGTGCTTGTCCTGCCCTGCCCTGTTGGGGTGCAGAGTGGGCCGTCAAGGGAGAAGGTGCAATG
>NW_012103477.1:2697727-2777325 GCF_000951045.1 Mandrillus leucophaeus
ACCCCAGGAGTGTCTGACTCCAGGGTCACACTGTGCTGTCCTCCCTCCCCCAAAACCTATTTCCCCGGAATCCTAGAAGCCTCTGGGCATGTGGAATCCATTGCACCTTCTCCCTTGATGGCCCACTCTGCACCCCAACAGGGCAGGGCAGGACAAGCACCTGGAAGCTTCCAGTGGATGCCGTGTGACCTGAGGACCAACTCCAGAGATTCAAGGGGTGGCTGGAGGGAGGGGGCACCAGATAGGGTTGAGTTCATCAGACTGCAGAGTCCTTGCTCCCAGCGGGGCATCCATAGGTGCCCCATAAACGCACACAGGGTGAATGAGAAACGGCTTATCACTGCCCATGTGACCCCCTAGGGCAACCCACAGAGGGGCTCAAGTCATGGAAATTATATAGACTCCATGGCAGACCCAGAAAAAGGTTATGTAGCCATCAAAGCTCTCCTATTTTCAAAGAGCATTTTAAGAGACAGGAAAAATAATTTTTCAATAGTGTTAGATTAAAATAAAAATTGAGATCCAATCGTAAGTATACAATATTATTCTAATTTTGTGCTATTTAGACTTAATATACATAGAAAAGGATGCAAAAGATAAAAAAAGAAAATCTTAACAGCAGCCATCCTTTGAGATAGGATCAAGGACCAATTTTGATTGCATTTTTATATTCCTTTGTATTTCTCTGAATTTTCCAAACTCTCTGTCATGAGCATGGAGCACTTTAAATTAGAAAAAAACACTTGTAATATAACCGCGAGGGGAAGGGGAGCTTGGCTCGGCCACATGGCTGGTGCCGCCTCACTTTCCTGACTATGCGTTCGCTTAGGAACCTGTTCTTCACCCGCCTTGCTTCTCCTTCATCCTAGGCTGCACGACAGACAGACGGACCTGCCCAGCATGCAGCTTCCCAGGGGCAGCTGTGCATTAGGACCCGCTGCTTCAATAAACGTCCTAGGGTGTTCTGGAATTCCATAGCTGCGTCTCAGGACCTGACGCTTCAAAGAACAATTTTAATTGAAATGGTAATGATGAAATTTCTTCTCCCTGAAGATGGCCTGTGCATTGTAAACACCGCGTCCCCTTGTCTGGAAGCTGCCCCGTAGGAAAGAGTTGAACAGAAATCCTTGCTAATGAGAGCTGGCCCCTGCCTGGGACCCCTCCGGCTCCCGTCTGCAGACACCAAGCTGCCGCCACAACCAAAGCCCTCGCGAAGGTGCCTTTTTTCTGGACACACCAGCAGGGTATTGTCACTCTGGCTGCACCAGAAGTGACTCTTGCATCTGAGTACCAGCGAGGAAGCCGTTCTCCACGCAACCTGGCACCGTCCACCCGCCTCCAAGAAACTCAGCCAAGATATTTTTCTGGTGGAGGTGGGGTTGAAGCCATTTGCAGTTTTCCCACTGGGAAATCTGTGGTCGGTGCCGCCTCTTGAGGGGCCTCAGAGCCTCGGAGCTGAAAGGACAGACAGGAAAGGAAGATGCCAGGATCCCAGGTCCACTCCTCTGCCTCTAGGGCCTCCCAGGCAGGAGGTCTCCCGGGCAGGAGGTCTGCAGGAGTTCACAACAGCGGCTCTTTCACTGCCTCAAAGGGCAAGAGCTCAGGGCAAGGAAACTAAGTAGAGAGAGGCGAATAGGGGCACCACATGCCCCTGGGGGTGTCCCAGTGGAGATTAGGGACCTTCCTTGGAAAAATCTCACTGCTCCTCTGAGATGTGTGAGCGCTGGGCCCTGCCTGCGCTTTCCTGGAAGAGGGAGCATGGGTGCAGTGGACAGGCCGCTTCAGCCTTTAGTTTACACTTAGAATCATCCCTTGCAGAGAGCAGCCCTCAGAGGGGACCAGGGAATGTCGCTGAGTGGGTACCCAGGGTAGGGACAGGCCTGTCCTCCAGGGACATCTGAACTTAACAACCTGATAAGACGTCTTCCCAGGAAGCTTTCTGTGCTTCTCTACAAAATTAAACTCCCGAGTCACTCCCACACTCAACCAGTCCCCGAGAAGGAAACTTCCACCCCCACCCCCAATTCTACCAGGCATCCCAGGGCTAGGGGGTCTGAGCCTGCTGCCCTGATAAGACAGAAGATCCCTGGTAGCCTGCAAGAAAGGAGGGGGCCCATCAGGTCCCAAAGGTAGTTTTTGGCCACATTGGTACCACGTGGGTAACAATTCCTGTCCCATGCCTCAGTTTCCCCACTGGGCATTTAAAGCTCCTGTAGTGGACCTGGCCTATAGGAAGCATTTGATAGACAGGAGCCTCACCGGTGGCTGTCATCAGCCTAAAGCCGCTCACCCTCCAGCAGCGTGCATCACACACCTACTCCAGGCAGCCGTCCACACTTTCATTATTCAACAAACAAGTGGCGGGCTCATTCCGTGCCTGGCTCTATGCCAGATGACAGCAGTGAGAAAGAACCGATGTGGTCTGGCTCCCACAATGGGACCCTGGAGCCCCGGCTCTCCCTCTTCTCCAGCACCATCATTCCTTCCATGGCTCCTTCCTGTCCTCCTACATCCTGAGAACCCCGCTCAGAGCCCAGGGACAGGACTGCAGTGCAGGAAGACTCCCCTGCCTCTAGGTTCTAACCCACGAGATTCCTGAAGGGGGCCCTCGGCACAGTGACAGGTCACTGAAGGAGGAACGCTCATGGGCAAGGAGATGTGTCAGTGCCCCTGAGAGAAACCATGGGAGCAGCCGCCCAGTGCGGGTCAGGAGACGGGGATCTAGTCTTGACATCGCTGACGATTAGACTTGAGGCCCCCATCTTGCCCCTTCTCTGAGCCTCAGTTTTACCACCTATAAAGTGAGAGACGGTGCTGGACAGATGGACACTTGGCCCCTTCCAGGCCAGACCCTCTGAAAGCCAGACAGGCAGGTGGAGGCAGGGGTTTCTCCCAGGAGTTCAAGGAGAAGCACTCCAAAAAAAGAGAGCCACCAAGAGCGGTGTCTAAGATTTATTTCTTAAGCAGAATCCCTTTTAATTCCTCTATGAAGATGAGTGGCTCTCTGCATTCCAGGCGGTGCCAGGCTGTCCTATCCATCAGCCGGCCGTGCTGCGCCAGTGCGACCCAGCACTAATTCACAGGAGGGGAGCTTAGGGCAGCCGCTCCGCGGGGCAATCCATCAAGGCTCCCTCCTGTACCAGAGCTCTTAGCAGCCAGCGGGCACCACAGCAGTGGCAGGAGGCACTGGTGATGAATGGCCTGCAGACCACATCCCACACCCTCCTCAGGCCCCCTTAGAGCTGGGCTTGATAGGACCCCATTCCACCTGTGACTCTCCAGCTGTCCCCAACACTGAGGACTGGGCTGTGGACTCCCGGCCTGCACAGAGCCAGGTGGGAACACACCTGCATATCCAAGGGGCTGTCAGGAAGCAGGCGAGGCTGGAGCCGAGAGCTCAGGAGACAGCAGGAGAGGAGGGAAGAGAAGAAAGACTGCATCATGGCAGGTGCCAGGCCCTTAGAAGGATCTGGCTTTTGGTCCTAGGGAGATGGGACACCACTGGAGGCTTCTGAGCTGAGGAATGACGTGATCTGACTGATATTTTAGAGGGTCGCTCTGAGCCCTGCACAGAACACAGCACTGCTGGGAGGCCAGGGAGGAGGTGCACAGAATCCACATGAGAGGTAGGATTGTGTAAACAAGGAGGCAGCACTACCTTTTGGAAGCAGTGCTGGTCAGGTGTACTGAACAATAGGCCATGGGGTACCCAAGAAAGATGGGCAAGGTGGCTCCTAGGTGCCAGCCTAAGGAGAAAGGTGGCATTTGTTGTAATGGAAAAGGCATGAGAGAACAGGTATGAAGGAGAATGTCAAGTATGATTGATATGGTTTGGATCTGTGTCCTCACCAAATCTAACATCAAATTATAATCTCCAGTGTTGGAGGTGGGACCTAGTGGGAGGTGATTGGGATCATGGAGGCAGAAGTCTCATGAATAGTTTAGCACCATCCCTTTGGTGCTGTTCTCATGATAGAGTTATCATGAAATCTGGTTATTTAAAAATGTGTAGCACCTACTCCCTTCTCTCTTGCTACTCCTCTGGTCATGTAAGATAAGCCTGCTTCCCCTTAGACTTCCACCATGATTGTAAGTTTCCTGAGGCCTTCCCAGAAGCTGGCATCCTGCTTCCTGTATAGCCTATAGAACCATCATCCAGTTAAACCTCTCTTCTTTATAAATTACCCAATCTCAGGTATTTCTTTATAGCAGAATGAGAATGGACTAATACAGAAAAAATGGTACCAGGAGTGGGGCATTGCTATAAAGACACCCAAATATGTAGAAGCAGCTTTGGAACTGGGTAACAGACAAACAGACAGAGGTAAGAAGAGTGTGAAGGGATCAGAAAAAGATAGGAAGATGAGGGAAAATTTGGAATTTTCTGGATAATTATTTAATGGTTGTGACCAAAATACTGATAGTGATATGGAAAGTGAAGTCCAGGCTGAGGAGGTCTCAGATGGAAATTAGGAACTTATTGGGAACTACAGTAAAGGTCACTTTTGCTATGCTTTAACAAAGTGCCTGGCTCTACAGATACCTAATGCACCTGCTCTAGGTATCTGTAGAACTTTGAACTTGAGAGTGACTATTTAGGGTATCTGGTGAGAGAAATGTCTAAGCAACAAAGAGTTCA
Source organism: Mandrillus leucophaeus (assembly GCF_000951045.1). Taxonomy (NCBI): domain Eukaryota; kingdom Metazoa; phylum Chordata; class Mammalia; order Primates; family Cercopithecidae; genus Mandrillus; species Mandrillus leucophaeus. Next base: position 2,702,367 of record NW_012103477.1, read on the forward strand.
AGATGTAGCCTGGCTGCTTCTAACAGCCTATGTTCATTTGCATGAGCAGAGAAATGATCTAACCCTGGAACTTATATTTAAAAGAGAAGCAGGGCATTGGAAAATTTGCAGCCTGACCATGTGGTAGAAAAGAAAAACATGTTTTCAAAGGAGGAATTCCAGCAGGCCGCAGAAATTTGCCTAAGTAAAAAGAAGGCAAGGGCTGATATCCAAGACAATGGGGGAAGGGCCTCGAAGCCACTTCAGAGACCATCATGGCTCACCCTGTGCAGCTATGGGACACTGCTCTCTGAATACCAGATACTCCAGCTCCAGCCATGGCTAAAAGGGGCCCAGGTGCAGCTCATGTTGCTGCTTCAGAAGATGCAAACTGTAGGCCCTGGCAGCTTTGACATGGTGTTAAACCTGCAGGTGCACAGAGTGCAAGAGTTGAAGCTTGGGAACCTCCACCAAGATTTCAGAGGACGTATGGAAAAGCCTGGATGTCCAGGGAGAAGCCTGCTGCAGGGGTAGAGCCCTCATAGAGAACCTCTACTAGGGCAGTGCAGAGGGGAAGTGTAGAGTTAGAGGCCCCACACAGAGTCTCCACTAGGGCACAGCCTAGTGGAGCCATGGGAAGGGCAGCCATCCATCCTCCAGACCCCAGAATGGTAGAGCCACCAACAGCTTGCACCATGCACCTGGAAAAGCTGTAGGCACTCAGTACTAGCCCTTGAGGGCGGCTGTAGGGGCTAAGTCCTGCGAAGTCACAGAGGTGAAGCTGCCCAAGGCCTTGGGAGCCCACCCCTTGCATCAATGTGGCCTGGATGTGAGACACAGAGTCAAATGAGATTATTTTGGAGCTTTAAGGTTTAACCACTGCCTTGCTGGATTTTAGACTTGATTGGGGCCTGTAGCCCCTCTCTTTTGACTGATTTCTCCCTTTTGGAATGAGAGTATTTGCACAATGTCTGTACCCCACCCACCTCATTGTGTATTGGGAGTAACTAACTTGTTTTTTTATTTTACAGGCTTGTAGGTAGCAGGGACTAGTCTTGTCTCAGATGAGATTTTGGACTTTGGATTTTTGAGTTAATACTGGAATGAGTAAAGACTTTGGGGAAGGCATTATTGTATTTTGCAATGTGAGAAGGTCATGAGATTTGGAGTAGGTCAGGAGTGGAATTATATGGTTTTAATCTGTGTTCCCACAAAATCTCATGTTCAATTGTAATATCCAATGTTGGGGATGGGGCCTGGTGGGAGTGATTGGGTCATGGGGCTGCATCCTTCATGAATGGTTTAGCACCATCCCCTTGGTGCTATTCTCATGTTACAGCTATCACACTATCTAGCTATTTAAAAGTGTATAGCACCTCCCTTCTCTCTCTCTTGCTCCTGCTCCAGCCATGTCAGACAAGCCTGCTTCCCCTTCATCTTCTGCCATGATCGTCAGTCTCCTGAGGACTCCCTAGAAGTCAAGTATATGCCAGCATCATGCTTCCTGTACAGCCTGTGGAACCATGAGCCAATTAAACCTATTTTCTTTATAAATTACCCAGTCCCAGGTATTTCTTCACAGAAGCATGAGAATGGAATAATACAGTGGGTCTGTGAACACATTGGTTTGAGTGTATGATTTGAAATTCTGCCGCAGGGTAATAATGAGAAGCATACCGACTCGTAGCTCACATTATTATTATTATTTAAAAATTTCTACAGACAAAGCATCCATTGTGGCCTCTGCCCCAGCAAGACTATTCCCACCCCTTTGCCCCTGGGGTGTCACTGCTGTGGGGTCTCTGGTAGACTGTGGAGCACATGATTGGGTAGCCAAGTTAAAGTTCAAGAGAGTTCTGGGCTGGACATTGCATTTAGGTGTCATCCCACGCAGATGCTATTTTGAACCATAAATCAAGATCATAACCAAGTGCTCAAATGTAAATAGAGACACAAAGAGTGAGCCCAGGAGTCTGAAAAATTAGGAGGAACAGCATAGGGGACTGAGAAGGAGCCAATAAAGTGAGAGGAAACCCAGGAAAGCTTGAGGTCTAAGTTGTATTGTGAGTGACCGAATAGGTAGTATGAACATTAGTATTCCTGTGCACAGTGGGAAATAATAATTGGATACATAGCAACATGGGTGTCAGTAGTGGTCTTGAGAAGTCTGTTTTGGTGACATTGTAGGGACAAAAGTCTGATTTGAGATGATTCAAAAAAGAATAGGAAAGAGACAGGAGACATCAAGTCTGGACAACAAAGAGTAGATAACTGGAGTTGAAGTTGGAGAGGGATGCATGGTCAGATATTTCTGTTTCTAAGGTGAGAGACACTGAGAGATATGGTTTATTACAGGGAAAAATTGATGTACAGGAGAGAGAAGATGGGACCATTGAAGCAACAGCCTTGAGTAGGCAAGAAAGGATAAGATTTATGGATACATTGAGAGGTTGGCCTTAGTAGGCACACGAAAGGAAAGAAGTGGGGTGATGAGGCACAGATGCAGGAAGATGGGGCGAGCTGGCAGGTCAGAGAGCTCCCTTCTTGTTGCTGCTGCTCATGGGCAACAAGACTGTCTGCACAGTGATGGGGAGGTATTAAAGTTTTGCAGAGGAGATGGGATGAATCTAGGAGATGCTAGAAAGCATAGACTAAATGAGTATAGGGTGACTATGGGCAGAAGCAAGGGGCCATGGGACGTTAGTGCTCATGAACCTCAAATAGGACTAATCAGCATAGAATTGGGTGAGTTCTTCTTCAGCCATGGTCAGCTGTGCAGGTAAGGGCTTGGAGACAGGGAGAGCTGGATTTAACCAGCACTGAGGTGGAGAGTGCCAGAACAGCAAGATGAAGTGAAGAGCATTACAGGATTTGAGTACACATGCAGAGGAACTGTTATAACAAAGGACCCTGAGTAAGGAGGCAAGACAAAGCACAAGTAAGGGAGATGAGTGTACAGGTGGAAGCATTAATGCACTGCAGGTCCTGGTGGGGCTGAGGATGGTTGGAGTCCAGGTATGAGAAGGGTCAGCTGGATAGACGGGAGTTTGTAATTGGAGTGTGGGAATGCTTGAACTCCATGTCATGGGGAGGCATTGCAATTATTGGTAAGATAAGGTCCAGGGCTTCAAAATGGGAGTAATTGTTTGAGGCATTGTTCCATTTATCTATTGCTGTATAACAAGCCACTCCAAAACTTAGTAGCTTAAAAACAAGTCATTATTGTATTTCACAATTCTGTGAGTTGACTGGCTTGATGAGGCTGTTCTCACCTGGGGTCTCTCGGGTGATTGCAGCATATAATGATGGGGGCTGAAGTCAACCAGAGGTCAACATGTTGGCATCCAAGAGGCTCACTCCTAGGGTTGGCAGTTGATGGTGGCTGGCAGTTAGGGGCTCAGCTGGAGCCACTTAGTGATGTGCCTACATTTTGCCTCTCCTTGAGGCCTGGGCTTCTCAGGAAATAGCAGCAAGTTTCTGAGGAGAGAGCATTCCAGAAGACCCAAGCAGAAGATTCTAGGCTTCTTATGGCCTATCTGTGAAGGTCTCAGAACAACACTTCCACCATCTTCTCTTGATCTGTGAAGGTCTCAGAACACCACTTCCACCATTTTCTCCTGACCAAGAAAGTCACTGAGACCATTCCAGAGTCAAGGGAGCAGGATTAGGCTCCACTTCTTCATGCAAAGAGCATGTGATGGAAGGAATGAGTGGTGGCCATCTTTGAAGACGACACGGTCTTCCTCTGAGCCTCCCTTCCTTGAGCTGAGAGTCAAGGTGCTGTATAACGATGCCCTTACTATTCCTAGAAGCTGTCTGAGAAGGTCTATGAGGCATGCCTTTAAATATTTCTGAGGTTTTGACAAAAGGCCACACTCTTGACTTACCTTGAAGCCGTTTCTTATTCTGAGAGTCTTCCTTTGAGAGTCTTGCCAGTTAGAAAGAATGTTCATCTCTCTCTGTACTAGTACCTTACTAGATGTGGCAAAAATAAACCAGTTTTCACTTTCAACATTCTATCTGGAATCTCCTAAGCCATGTCAACCTAAAATAATCAAAAGGTCAGAATCTAGTTTAAAGAAAGTTTTTTCAAAAACAAAGTTTGTGGATGGCCCACGCAGGAAGCACAGATTCTAAAGAATGAAAGTCAGTTGTTCTGAAGTGTAAACATTTGGGATCATTTATATACACAAAGTTTATGGAAGCTTAACAGAATTTCAACATCTTTCTAAATAAGGCTTCATGCATAGTTGCAACGATCTCATTTGCCAAGGTGGTCTTTTTCTTTCAGGAAAGCTATATTTATCACTCCACACTGACGATGTAACAGTCATGGGGTCTTTCACACTGTCTGGTCTGAGCTAGATACAGGACAAAAAAGAGGCAGTTAATCTATAACAAAGATCAGTGATTGCAATGGGAGTTGGAGGGAGGTCTGGTCTCTAGTCTCTCCTAGTCATTTACAGAACAAGAACAATGAGGAAGACAATTAAGCTATAGTCTAAGAAACAAAATTGCAAATATGCTACTGATTCAGTCTCCAGAGCTTACCTTTCCCCTTGGAATAATAAATTTAGAGGGTCCTGAAATTTTGTTTTATTTTATAGCCAAATTCACCAGTTCATTAGGTATATTTTCTATTTTTCAGGTGACAATGTTGTCAAACTTTTCAGCAGTACATGGCAGTGGTCTCCTTCTACAGCCTCTGATAACAACTCCCTCCCTGACTTTCCTCACAGTTTCTTGGGTCCTCTCCAGCTTCTACCTGCTGGAAGCATTAGAGGTTTGTGGAGGCAATGGGATGAATCTAGAAGGGTACTAGACAAACTGGACTAAAGTATAGTATGATTGTGAGCAGGAGAGTCCCAAACCTGGTTCCACATGTTTTGGGGTTTTGTTCCAGCAGCACTCCACTTCCAGGTGCCAACTTCTGTTCTGATTTTCTATTGCTGAATGACAAACTAAGCAAAAATTTAGTGGCTTAAAACTACTTATTATTATCTTGCACATTTCTGTGGGTTGACTGGGCTCAACTGGGTGATTCTTGCTTAGGGTTTCCCATATGCTAATGGTCAGATAGCAACTGGGATTGGTTTCATATGGAGGCTCAACTATGTTGGATGCCCCACATGGCAGCTGTAGATACTGCTGGCTGGGAGCCCAGCTGGAGATGCAACAGAAGGTCCTCACTTGGTCTCTCCATGTGGCTTGAGCTTCTCCCAGAATGGAGGCTGTCTTCTGAGAAGAGTCATCCTGCTTTCCATTCATCAAGAAAATCACTGGGACTGGGATTCAAGGGGCGGGGAATTCAACTTCATCTCCTGATGTGAGGGGCAGTATGCTCATCCAGGGAGAGAAGCAATGGATGGTGGCACCGGTGGAGACTCTGTCCCAGATAGGATGGAGGAAAGGTCATTAGATGAGTGGAGCCCAAGGAACTGAGAGGCTGGGTGTTGAAAGGAATATCTACACGGATATTGTATACAACAAAAATGAAGAGAAGCAGTGGTGTTGGTGAGAGCAGAGAGCACATCCTTAAAGGATATATGGAGTGGACTTGGGGTTGGTAGATCTCTGCAACAAGGGTTGGGAGGGCCAGATGAGTGTCAAAGCTGAAAGCTTAGGTGAGGAGGGAGAAGGATGATCAGGAGAAGAGAATACCTGCCTCCAGGCCTGTGTCCTGTGGCAGAGGAAAGAGTGCCCATTTGTGGGAGAGACAGGGGAAGCCTAGGGCTAGGTTTTGGTTAGTAAATAGAGTTAGAAGAGCATTACAAGAAGCAACTGAGGACACAGGAATTTTGCCAACAATTAACCTTGGGTTCTGTCAATGGAAGGATGTCAGGCATTGGGGAAAAGTGTGAAAAGGCATCAGGGCAGGGGTAGACAGGAGATTCCTGACCTTCCTGTAGTCATGGGCATGAGCAGGGATAAGGAGCAGGATGAGATTAGTCTCTTGGTTTCAGGAAAAATGATGGTGGAGAGATGGTGAGTGTTGAGAGGGAAGAAGAGGCAGAGTTTTATTCAGAAAACTGGGCCCTTCTTTGCTCTTTTGGAGAGTGGTATAAATCCAGGGAAGAGGTAGCCTTATGCAAGAGCTTTCTCTCCTCTTGTTCAACAATGCTATCTTGTGTTATTCCACTGTGGCCCATGCTTGCTTGTCTCAGTTGCCCAGTGAGATGTTAAGCTTCCCCTGCCCTTCTCATAATGACCAACTGAATGTCCTGCATGGAGCAGGCACTGCAGAAATATCAGCTGGATGGATGTGTCCCTGGGATGCCCTCAGTGATTTCCGCTGGGAAGCAGACCTCTTTGTGAACTACAGGATGTTCCAGGGAACAGAAGCCTGTGCCACCGTTGAAAAATGGAATCCACTGAAAGAAAGACCAACCACTCTTGTTAACAATCCCATTCAGAGACAGGCATTCTGCAAGTCTCTCTGCTATCTGGTTCCAAAGTTCATGGGCTTTGAAGAAAAGAAAACTCACTGTCTCTGAGAATGATGGCAGCAGCTGGGCACACTGGATGTTTGGCATAGTTCAGGACAACTTCTAGATGTTTCTCCCACCCCGAGATGCTTCATAGTGTTTAAAGGATGGGATCCATGGTGCCACCAAATTCTCTGTAAACTCCCATCTCTAGAGAAGGACCCATGGGGGTAGAGCAACTTGTTAACCATAAAGGATGGTTTGTGCTTGTGGTCAGCAGCACAGATGCCCTCAGTCAGTCCCAGCCCAGTGTCATTTCACATGTGTGTGACTTTGGATCAGGACCTTAGCATCCGTACCCCAGTTTCTTCATCTGAAGAATGGGGATGGAATGGTAGCACCAGCCCCAAAGTTCTTGTAAGTTAATATTTGTCAAATGTTTAGCATCAGGTGTTATAGACTGAATATTTATATCTTCCCAAAATTCACATGTTGAAGCTGCACGCCCCTCAATGTGATAGTATTAGGAGGTGGGGTCTTTGGGAGGTAAATAGTTAATATGGTAATTAAATGATGTTGTGAGGGTGGAGCCCCCAAGATGGGATTACTGCCCTTATAAGATGATAAAAAGACTAGAGCTTGCTCTCCACCACATGAGAACACAGAAAAAAGGCAGCCGTCTGAAAGCCAGGAAGAAAGCCCTCACCAGGAACTAAATCTGCTGGCAATTTAATCCTGGACTTGCAGTCTCAAAACTGTGAGAAGGAAATATCTGTTGTTTAAGCCACCCAGGGTGTGGTATTTTGTTTTGGCAGCCTGAGCTGACAAAAAACAACAGAAAGGTTTGTGACAGTAACTAGCTGAGAAAATGAGCCAAGTAAGGTGAGATTTTATAGAGGAGGGGACCCAGGATTGTTTGGGCTTGGGGCTGACCATGGAAAATGGACACAACCTGCAGAGGGGTGTTGTGAGAGTTCTTGCGAGGGTCCTTGGGCATCTGGTCTGGCAGTATCTGCACCAGCATTCCTGCATCCACCTGTTGCAGAAATTGCCACAGGATCCCCCAAGATCTATGTTCTTGGATCATAGCTGATGCACATTCTTTCTTTAGGAAATAAATTCAGGAAGAATTTTTCCTTGTTTTGGGACTTGTCAAAATTAGGGATGACTCCACTCTTTGACCTAGGACTTTCTTTGGTTTATTTGTTTTAATCACACAGCAAAAGCCATTCATTCAACAGATGGTTATTGAGTGACCGCTGTGCACCAAGCACTTTTGCAGGCTTGAAGATACAGCCCAAGACAGTAGGACAAGCTCCCTCCCCTCAGAAGAGAAACAGAAAATTAATGCATAAACAAATCATTGCCTTCAGCCACTTCAGGAAAAGGTCCCCATTGGGAAGAGACAAGGCTGAGTTGGAGAAAGGAGCTGACTGGAAGGGCCCCTTTCTATAAAAGTCTGAGACAGGCTCTGAGAAGAGGGGGCTTCTGCAAAGGGTTGGGGGAAGAGTGTTTTAGGCAGAGGGAACTACCAGTCATTGCACTTTTACTGTGACTTTATTGGCTCCCAAGATGACACTGGATAGCACTGGAATATTTCCTACCCTGCCTCCAGGCTTCTCCAAAGGGAGTCTTGACATCTTAAGCAAGCCTGGAGCTGCTCCTGAGGCAAAGCAACTGAAGAGTGGGTTTCCTGCCATGCAAAGTCCCACCCCCCAACCCCAAGCATAGTGGGACCCCACTTCTAGGAAGGTAATCCCCTGTGCCTGACATTCTGCTGTCACTCACTCAGATACCAAGGGGCAATGTAGCCTCTGTCCTGGAATAGAAACAGAACCACATCGAGCAGGAGTCCCTATGGTCCAGCAATCTCATTGCTGGTTATATATCCAAAGAAAATGATATCAGTGTGTCAAAGAGTTATCTCCACTTCCATGTTTATTGCAGCTCTATTCACAATAGCCAAGAATCAACCAAAGTGTCCACCAACGAATGAATGAAGAAAATGTGGTATATTTACACAATGGAATAAAATTTAGCCATAAAAAAGAAAAAAATCCTGTCATTTGTGGCAACATGGATGAACCTGGAGGACATCATGTTAGGTGAAATAAGCCGGGCACAGAAGGATAAACACCATGTGATCTCACTCATGTGTGAAATCTGAAAAAGTTGATTTCATAGAAAGTAAAATAAGCATTAGCAGGGGCTGGGAGGAGTAGGAGGGAGGGGTCAAAAGGTACAAAGTCACAGTGAGATAGGAGGAATAAATTCCAGTGTTCCATTGCACAGAAAGATGACAATAGCTAACACAAATGTATCATATATTTCAAAATAGATAGAAGAGAAAATTTTGAAAGCTTTTACTAATTCAGGGCAGGCAAGCCCCAAAATGGGCCTTAGCCCACAAGGATTCTTGGCTTTGCCTAGGAAGGAATTCAAGGGCAAGCTGGCGGTAGCAGAAAGCAACTTTATTGAAGAAGTGTTACAGCTCTGGCAGTGTTACAGATCTGTGACTGCACCATCAGACTAAGGCTGTCCCATAGGCAGTGTGCTGAAAGTAGCAGCTAGGGCAGTTTTGCAGTCATATTTATACCTATTTTATTTCGTTTTATTTTCATTTTTTGAGATGGTGTCTCACTCTGTCAGCCAGGCTGGAGTACAGTGGCACGATCACAGCTCACTGCAGCTTTGACCTCCCAGGCTCAAGTGATCCTCCCACCTCAGCCTCTTAAGTAGCTGGGACTTCAGGTGCATACCACCATGTCCAGTTCATTTTTTATATTTTTTATAGAGAAGGGGTTTCATCATGTTGCCCAGGCTGGTCTCAAACTCCTGGACTCAAGTAATCTGCCTGCCCCTGCCTCCAAAGTGCCGGGATTACAAGCATGAGCCACCACACCTGGCCCTACTTTTAATTGCATGTAGATTAAGGGGAGATTTATGTAAAAATTTCTAGGGAAGGGGTAGTAACTTTTGGGTCATCAGATCAGTGCCATGGAAAGGGGTGGTAACTTCCAGGGATTGCCAAGGCAATGGTAAACTGATATGGCACACTGATGTACACGTCTAATGAAAAGGTGCTTTCACCTTATCCCTGTTTTGGCTAGTCCTCAGTTTGGTCCAGTACCCAAGCCTCACCTCTGGATTCAAGTTCTGCCTCTTACCTCATTACCACTAAGAAATGATAAATGTTTGAAGTGATGAATATGCTAATTATCCTAATTTGGTCATTGCATAATGTATACATGTATCAAAACATCATACCCTATCCCTTAAATATGTACAATTATTGTGTGTCAATTAAAAATCAAACTGGTTTAAAAGTTTAAGACAGAAAATATGTATATATTTTAAAATCAAGGGTCCTAACCAAAAGGGAGAAAGCAGGAGTTTGGGGGAGTTGGCCTTTGTCTCCCTACAAGAGCTTGTTCTCGAGAGAAGGCTCAAGGATCTTGCTGTAATGCATCTCAGAGCCTATCAATTCCACCCAGAACTCAACAAACGAAAAAATTGTCACAGAGTGTGTATGTCAGAGAGTCCAAGGGTCCATATGGGATTTGATTCAGGGCTCACCTGCTTCAGAAGCAGACACCTCACTAGTCTTTAGCAAAACAAGTTGGCTCAGCTCATAGATTCTTGCCCAAAGGGGTCATCTTAAATTGTTTCCTTGATAAGCATGTGTTGAACCATCCTTGCATCCCTGGGATGAATCCCATTTTATCATGGCTAATGACCTTTTTAATGTACTATTGGATTCAGTTTGCTAGTATTTTGTTGAGAATTTTTGCATCTATGTTCTTTACAAAGATTGGCCAGTGATTTTCTCTTTTTATTGTGACCTTATCTGGTTTTGGTGGCACAGTAATGCTGGCCTTGAAGAATGAGTTAGGAAGAATTCCTTCCTCTTCAAATGTTTTGGAATAGTATGAGAAAAACTGGTTTTAGTTCTTTAAAAGTTTCGCAGAATTCAGCAGTGAAGCCATCTGGTTCTGGGATTTTCTTTGTTAGGAGACATTTTGTTATTGATTCCATCTCATTACTTGATATTGGTCTGTTCAGATTTTCTGTTTCTCCCTAGTTCAATCTTGGTAGGTTATACGTGTCCAGGAGTGGATCCATTTCGTTTATGTTTTCCAATTTGTTGGCCTATAGCTGTTCATCATACTCTCTTATGATCTTTTGTACTTCTGGGATGTCAGTTGTAATGTCTCCATTTTTGTTTCTGACTTTATTTATTTGGATCCTCTCTCTTTTTTCCTTAGTCTAGCTAAAGTTTTGTTGATTTTGTTCATCTTTTCCAAGAGTCAACTTTTCATTTTGTTGATCTTTTATATTGCTTTTTAGTCTCAATTTTGTTTAGCTCAGCTATGATTTTATTATTTTTTCCCTCTACTAATTTGGGATTTGGTTTGTCCTTGCTTTTCTAGTTTTTAAGGTGCATCACTGTGTTGTTAATTTGAAGATTTTCTACTTTTTTGATGCAGACACTTATTACTATAAACTCTCTTCTCAGTACAGCTTTCACTATATTCCATAGGTTTTGGCATGTTGTGTTTCTATTTACACTTGTTTCAAGAAACTTTTTTACTTCCTTCTTAATTTTTTCACTAACCCAATGGTTGATCAGGAGCATGATGTTTAATTTCCATGTATTTATGTGGTTTCCAAAGTTCCACTTGTTACTGTTTTCTTGTTTTATTTCATTATCATCTGAAAAGATATTTGATATGACTTTTCCTTTTTTAGAATTTGTTAAGAATTGTGTTGTGGTGTAATATATGGTCTATTCTGGAGAACGTTCCATGTGCTGATGAGAAAAATGTATATTCTGCAGCTGCTGGATTAAATGTTCAACAAATATCTATTAGGTCTGTTTGATCTATAGTAAAGTTTAAGTCTGATTTTTTTTTGTTGATTTTCAGCTTAGAAGATCTGCCCAATGCTGAGAGTGGGGTAAACTCCCCTAATATTATTGTATTTTGGTCTATTTCTTTCTTTAGCTCTAATAATATTTGCTTTATATGTCTGGTTGCTCCAGTGTTGGGTGCATATATATTTACAATTATTACATTCTCTTGCTGAGTTGATCCCTTTATCATAATGTAATGACCTTCTTTGCCTCTTTCTATGTTTTTAGACTTATAGTCTATTTTATCTGATATAAATATAGCTGTTCCTGCTTGCTTTGGGCTTCCATTTGCATGGAATATCTTTTCTTCATCCCTCCACTTTCAGTCTATGCGTATCTTTACAGGTGAAGTGAGTTTCTACAATGAAAAGCACAAAGCACTGATGAAAGAAAATACCAAAAAAAGGGAAGACATCTTGTTTTCATGGATTGATATAATTAATATTGTTAAAATGACCATACCTAAAATGATCTACAGACTCAATACAATTCTTATTGAAATACCAATGACACTCTTCACAGAACTAGAAAAACAATTCTAAAATTCATATGGAGCCAGAAAAGATCCCAAAGAGCCAAAAAAAATCTGAGCAAAAAGAGCAAAGCTGGAGACTTCACACTGCTTGACTTCAAAATATACTACAATGCTATAGTAACTGAAACAGTATGGTACTGGTATAAAAACAGAGACATAGTCCAACTGAACAAAATAGAGAACCCAGAAACAAACCCACATATTTGTAGCCAACTGATTTTCAACAAAGTCACCAAGAACATGCACTGGAGAAAGGACATCTTCTTCAATAAATGGTTCTGCTAAAACCATATATACAATTGTAGAAGAATGAAGCTAGACCCCCTATCTCTCATCATGTACAAACATCAACTCAAAATGGAATAAAGACTTAAATCTAAGAGCCAAAAGTATAAAATTAACAAAAGAAAACCTGAAAAACACACTGGTCTATGCATAGATTTTATGGGTAAGACTTCAAAAGCACAGGCAACACATCAGAAAAAGACAAATAGGATTATATCAAACTAAAAAGCTTCTGCACAGCAAAGGAAGCAATCAACAGAGGGAAGAAACAATCTACAGAATGGGAGAAAATGTTTGCAAACTATTCATCCAACAAGGGATTAATATCCAAAATATACAAGGAACTCAAACAACTCAACAGCACAAAAAGCAAATAATCAGGTTTTTAAATGGGCAAAGGATCTGAATAGACATTTCTCAGAAGAAGACATACAAATGATCAACAGCATATTTTTTAAATGCTCAACATCACTAATCATCAGGGAAATGCAAATCAAAGCCACAATAAAATATTATCTCGCCCTAGTTAGAATGGCTATTATAGAAAAGACAAAAAATAACAAATGTTGGCAAAAATGTGGAGAAAAGGGAACTCTTATACACTGTTGGTGGAAATGCAAATTAGTACAACCATTATGGAAAACAGTATGGAGGTTTCTCCAAAAACTAAAAATAGGATTACCGTATGGTCCAACAATACCACTACTAGGTATTTCTCTAAAAGGAAGGAAACTAGTATATCAAGGAACTATCTGCACTCCTATGTTTATTGCAGCACTATTCACAATAGCCAAGATACGATATCAACATAAGTATCCATCACCAAATGAATGGATAAAAAAATGTGGTGTATATATATACAATGGATAACTATTCAGCCATAACAAAGAATGAAATCCTGCTGTTTCCAGCAACATGTATCAACCTGGAGGACGTTTTGTTAAGTGAAATAAGTCAGGTGCAGAAAGATAAGGACCACATGTTCTCACTCACATGTGGGAAATAAAGTTCATAGAAGTAGAGAGTAGAATTGTGGTTATTAGGGTCTGGGAAAGGTAGGGGAAATAGGAGGATGTAAAGAGGTTGGTTAATGGATGCAAAATTACAGCTAGATGGGAGAAGTAAGTTCCAGCTTTCTATAGCACTGTAGGGTGACTACAGTTAACAATAATTTATTATATATTTTTGAATAGCTAGAAGAGAGGATTTTAAATCATTCCAACACAAAGAAATAGTAAGCATTTGAGGTGATGGATGTGCTAATTGCCCCGATTTGATTATTTTACATTATATACATGTATCAAAATATCACTCTATACCCCATAAATACGTACAATTATTATGCATCAATTAAAAATAAAAAATTTTAATTGGCTGTATTAATTAACACATAGCTGATTTCCCTCAGCCTCTGTTCATCACCTTCAGGATTTTGCAACAAAAACATAGGAAAGAGATTCTGGGAATATGACAAAGTAGGAAGCACCAGGAATCTCTCTCCCCACCCAAACAACAATTGCACTGACAGAATCAGTCTGCTGTAACTATTTTGGAACTCCAGCATCTACTGAAGGCTTGCAATTTTCAGGGGAAGGCTTGCAGGGTACGTTGCAGTTAATTTCAGTCCATTTCAGTTCATAGAGCAGTAGCAGCTCCCCACCCTTCATCACCAGCCCGGTGGTTGCAGATATGGATGTGTTCCTGAAACAGCTTGCACACAGCTAGTGGAAGATGGAGTGGGCAAAGAGGACTCTAAAAATGTCAGGAATCTGTGCTCTGATTCCTGATTTCTCTGCTTCCGATTACAGAGTGCAAAGAGGCAGTGGTCATTATTGTTGCACCTCCCCTGATTAATGTAAGTCCCTCCCACTCTGGCTGACGTGATCTCCAGGGGATTTAAAGGACTGGCACCCTTTTTTTCCTCCCTTAGTTTTCTCTTTTTCCCCTTTCGGGAGCCAGATACTACAGATTAAGTTATTTAAAAACAACTGCTTATACAGGGATAATTGGAAAGTGACCATACATGCCCAGGTAAAGGCAAAGGCTCTGCAAAGGTCTGAGAAGATCCCAAGTTTATGCCTCAGGCTAATCCTTGGCACAGAGACAGCCACCAACAACTTAAAAAAGAATAAAAAATAAATAACATCAACAAAACGCCAAACCATGGGGAAGGGAGAGAATCTGATTTCCAGAGTTGCCACATTACTAAGTTCAAACGTCCAGTTTTCAATAAAAAAAAATCAGAAGTTGTATAAAGAAACAGGAAAGTATGGTCCACTCAAAGGAAAAAATAAATCAACAGATACTGCCCTTCCCTAAAAAAGAACTGAGTGCAAATCTACCAGAGTATCATTAAGAACTGTATTAAAGATGCTTAAAGAATTAAAAGATATGGAGAAATAAAGAAAATGATGTTTGAGAGGAAATATCAATAGAGATAGGAAACCTATGCAGCCATAAAAAAGGATGAGTTCATGTCCTTTGCAGGGACATGGATGAAGCTGGAAACCATCATTCCCAGCAAACTATCACAAGGACAGAAAACCAAACACCACACGTTCTCATTCATAGGTGGGAACTGACACGTCCTCAATCATAGGTGGGAGTTGAACAATGAGAATACATGGACACAGGGCAGGCCACATCACACACCAGGGCTTGTCAGGGGGTTGGGGGCTGGGGGAGAGATAGCATTAGGAGAAATACCTAATGTAAATGATAAGTTGACATGTTCTCATTCATAGGTGGGAATTGACATATCCTCAATCATAGGTGGGAGTTGAACAATGAGAATACATGGACACAGGGCAGGCCACATCACACACCAGGGCTTGTCAGGGGGTGGGGGGCTGGGGGAGGGATAGCATTAGGAGAAATACCTAATGTAAATGATAAGTTGATGGGTGCAGCAAACCACCATGACACATGTATACCTATGTAACAAACCTGCACGTTGTGCACATGTACCCTAGAACTCAAATAATAATAATAATAAATTTAACAAGAAAAAAAGAAAGGAAACCTAAAAAGAAGCCAAAAAGAAGTTCTGGAGCTGAAAATGCTCAAGACAGTCATGCGAAGTGAAAGGAAAAGACACTAAACAGTAACTCAAAGCCACAAAAAGAAATAACTATTTTAATGAAGGTAAATACATAGGCAATTATAAGAGATAGTATTACTGTAACAGTGTTTTGTAACTCCACGTTCTGTTTTCTAGGTAACTTAAGAGACTAATACATTTTTTAAAAAAGATTAGTCTAAAAGTTAGTTTATTGTAACTTTAGTTTGTAACTCTGTTTTGTTCTCTACATAAGTTAAGGGATTAAGGCATTTAAATTAATGATTAGCTTATATTTTTAGGCACATAATGTATATAGATGTAATTTTGTAACATCAACAACCAAAAGGGGTGGAGATAGATCTGTAAGGGCAGAGTTTTTGTATGTTACTGAAGTTAAACCAATAAAAGTTCAAATTAGACTATTACAACTTTAGCATGTAAAATGCAATCTTTACAGTATACTCAGAAAAAACAGCTGTAGAATATACACAAAGGGAAGTGAAAAAGTAATTTAAACACTTCCCTGCAAAAAAAAAACTCAACTAAACACAGAAGAAGATAGTGATACAGAAGGAGGGACAAAACAGCTGTAAGTCATATAGAAAACTAAGAGCAAAATGACATAAATAAATCCTTTCTTATCAGTAATTACTTCAGGTGTAAATGAATTAAACTCTCCAATAAAAAGACCACAGCACAGTAAAATAGATAAAAATACACGATTGAACTATATGCTATTTACAAGAGACTTGCTTTATATCCAAAGATACAAATAAGTAGAAAGTAAAAGGATAAAAAAAGATATTTCATCAAATAGTAACCAAGAGAAAGCAGGAGTGGCTATAATATCAGACAAAATATACTTTAAGTAAAAAAATTACAAAAGACACAGAAGGACATCATATAGTAATTAAATGTTTAATGTAGCATGTAAATATAACAGTCATAAACAATGATTGACCTAATAACAGACCACCAAAATATGTAAGGCAAAAACCAATGGAATTGAAGGGAAAATAGATAGTAACAGTTGGAGACTTCAATACCTTACTCACAAAAATGAACAGAATAATAAGTAGAATGGAAGGTAACTAAGGAAACTTGAGAGGCTTCAACAACAAAATACCAATTAGATCTAACGGACTTAAACAGAACATACTATCCAACAACAACAGCCTACATATTCTCTTCAAGTACATATGGGACATTTTCCAGGGCAGGCCGTATATTAGGTCAACAAAGTAAGTCTCAATAGATTTTAAAAGATAAATATCATACAAAGTGTATTCTCCACCACAGTGCTATGAAGTTAGAAATCATAAGAGAAGTAAAACTAGAAAATTCACAAATATGTGGAAAATTAACACACTCCTCAACAACTAATGGATCAAAGAAAAAGTACAAAGTACATTAGAAAACACTTAGAAAAAAACATGAAAATGAAAACGCAATATACCAAAACTTATGGGGCACAGCAAAAGCAGTATGAAGGGGGAAAATTATAGTTATAAATGATTATATTAAAAACAAGAATGATCTCAAATCAACAACCTAACTTTACAACTTAAGGAATTAGAAAAATAAAAACAAAGTAAAGTCAAAGCTAGCAGAAGGAAGGAAATAAGATTAGAACAAAGCTAAATGGAATAGAGACTAGAAAAATAGATAAAAATCAATGAAACCACAAGATCAACAGAGTTGACAAAACTTTAACCAGACAGATTAAGAAAACAAAGAGAGAATACTCGAATTACTAAAATCAGAAATGAAAGTGGGGACATTACTACTGAATCTACAGAAATAAAAAGGATTATAAGAGAGTACTATGAACAATTTTATGCCAACAAACTGGATAATCTGGATGAAATGAACAGATTCCTAGAAATACACAACCTACGAAGACCAAATATTGAAGAAGTTGAAAATCTGAATAGATCTAAAACTAGCAAGAAAAATGAGGCAGTAATCAAAATTCTCCCGACAAAGAAAAGCCCTGGAGTTGGTGGCTTCACTGGCGAATTTTACCAGACATTTGAAGAATTAAAACCAACTCTTCTCAAACTTTTTTAAAACACTGGAGAGGAGGGAACGCCTCTTAACTCATTCTACAGCCAGCATTACCAAAACTGGAAGTTCTAGCCAGATAAATCAGGCATGAAAAGAAATCAAAGCCATCCAAATTGGAAAGAAAAAATAAAGTTATCTTTGTCTTGGGGGTGATATAATCTTATATGCAGAAAACCTGTGAAGATTCCACAAAAATCTGTTAGACGTAATAGATGAATTCAGCAAACTTTCAGGATACAAAGTCAACACACATACACACACACACACACACACACACACACACACACAAAATCAGTTGCATTCCTTTATTTCAGCAACGAGCAATCTAAAAAGAATTTTTAAAACCCCATTTACAATAGCATCAAAAAGAATAAAATATTTGGAATTAAGGAGGTGAAAGACTTGTACAATGAAAACTACAAATGCATTGCTGAAAGAAATTAAAGAAGACATAAATACAGTTGAGCTTTGAACAACACAGGTTTGAACTGTGTATGGGTTCACTTTTATACTTGAATTTTCAAATGTAAATATGTTAGAAAATTTGTTGAAGATTTGTGACAATTTGAAAACACAGACAAACCACATAGCCTAGAAATATTGAAAAATATTGAAAAATTAGTTATGCTATGAATGAATAAAATACATGTAGCTACTAGTCTATTTTATCATTCACTACCATAAAATATACAAAAATTTTTTACAAAAAGTTAAAATTTATTAAAATTTACACATGCAAATGGACTTACATGGTATTTACATGGTGCTATTCACAGTTAAGAGAAACGTAAACAAATGTAAAGATGTAGTATTCAATCATGACTGCATAAAATTAACTGTAGTAATACTGTACTATTGTGATAATTTTGTAGCCACCTCCTGTTGCTATTGCAGTGAACTCAAGAGTATCCATCCACTTCAAATGTTATGTGACGTTATTCATCTCTGTATGAGCAGTTCTTCTCTCCAGTAAATTGCATATCTCAGTAAAATTTGATAATTTGTGGTACTTACTTGTTTTTCATCTCATTTAGTGCAATACTGTAAACCTTGAATAACACTATGGGACCCAAAAAAGTGCCACTATGTTAGAAGTGTTCCCAAGAAGCAGAGAAAAGTCATGACATTACAGGAAAAAAGCTGAATTGCTTGATATGTACTATAGATTAAGATCTGCAGCTACAGTTGCCCTCAATTTCAAGATAAATGAATACAGTATAAGGATCATTGTAAATAAAGAAAATGAAATTCATGGAGCCATCACTGCAGCTAGGCTAGAAGGAATGAAAATCTTGCACTTTTTGTAAAATACCTTTTGATCCTATTTTGAAAATGCAGCTTTTATCGGGTGCAGGATTGCTATAAGAAAAGTATATCTATACACTACTATGAGTCAAAAAATGAAGCCATTATATGACAACTTAAAGCAAAAGGAAGGTGGAGGATCTAAAGCTGCAGAATTTCATGTCAGCAAAGGATGGTTTGATAATTTTAGAAAGAGGTTTGGCTTTGAAAATGTCAAGATAACAGGAGAAGCAGTTTCTGCCAACCAAGAAGCAGCAGACAAGTTCCCGGACACCATTTTAAAAAATCATCGAGGAGTAAGGATATTTGCCTGAACTGATTTTTAATGCAGACAAAAGTGCCCTGTTCTGGAAAAAAAAAAAATGCCACAAAGGACATTTATTAATAAGGGAGAGAAGTGAGCAGGAGGATTTAAGACAGGAAGGAACAGGCCATCTCTACTGTTTTGTACAAATGAAGTTGGATTTATGACCAGGTCTGCCCTTATCTGTAAAGCTGCCAATCCGCAAGCCTTGAAGGGAAACGTTAAACACCAGCTGCCAGTCTTTTGGTTGTACAATAAGAAGGACTAGAAAATGAGAACATTTTTTCTGGATTGGCTTCATTGATGCTTTGTCCCTGAAGTCAGGAAATACCTTGCCAGTAGGAGACTGCCTTATAAAGTTATTTTGATATTGAACAATATCCCTGGCCACCTGGAATCCCAGGAGTTCAACACTGAAGACACTGGAGTGGAGTACTTGCCCCCAGACAAAGTGCCATTCCTTCAGCCTCTAGATCAGGAGGCCATAAGGATCTGTAGGCTCATTACACACAGTACTCTATGGAAAGTATTATCAATGCGAGAGAAAAGAATACTAGTAGAGGGAACATCATGAAGGTCTGGAAGGATTGCACCATTGAAGAGGCCAACATTGTTATATAAAAAGTTGTGAAAACTATCAAGCCTAAAACAATGAATTCTTACTGGAGACAACTGTGTCCAGATGTTGTATCTGACATCACAAGATTCACAAGAAAGCCAATCAGGGAAATTAAGAGATTGTGGATATGGCAAAAAAAAAAAAAAAAAAAAAAGTGGGTGTAAAGTGTTTCAAGATATGGACTTGGAGAAATTCAAGAGCTAATAAACATCATACCAGAGGAATTAACAGAAGACAAAGGAGATGGATGCTTCTGAACCAGTGCCAGACCATGCAGAAGATAATGTAGAAGAAGTAGTGCCAAGAAACAAATTAACATTAGACAATCTGGCAGAAGGGTTCTAATTGTTCAAAACTGCTTCTGGTTTGTTTTTGTTTTTGTTTTTGTTTTTGTTTTAAGACATGAACCCTTCTATGATACAGGCACTAAAACTAAAGCATATGGTGGGAAAAGGATTGGTACCATATAGAAACATTTTTAAAGACATGAAAAAGCAAAAGAGTCAGACAGAAATTACAATGTGTTTCCATAAAGTTACGCCAAGTGTGCCTGGTTTTCTTCTCTTGCCTCCTCTTCCATCTCTTCCGTCCCTGAGACAGCAAGACCAACCTCTACTCTTCCTCCAGCTCCTCAGCCTACTCAATATGAAGACAAGGATGAAGACCTTTATGGTAATCCTCTTCCACTTAGTGAGTAGTAAACAAATTTCCTCTTCCTTGTGATTTTCTTAATAACTTTTTCTTTTCTCTAACAGCTTACTTCATTGTAAGGATACCTAACACATACCACCTACAAAATTTGTGTTAGTTGAACGTTTATGTTATCCATAAGGCTTCCACTCAGCAGTCAGGTATTAGTGGTTAAGTTTTGCGGGAGTCAAAAGTTATGCATGGATTTTTGACTTCATGGGAGGTCAGCACCCCAACTCACATGTTGTTCAAAAGTCAATTGTAAATGGAACGCATCTCATATTCATGGATTGGAAGTCTTAACATTGTTAAGATGTCAGTACTACCCAAAGTGACATACATATTCAGCATAATCCCTATCAAAGTATCAATGATGCTTTCTGCAGAAATAGAAAACCCCATTCTAAAATTCAAATGGAATCTCAAGTGACCCTGAATAACTAAAATAATCTTGAAAAATAAGAGAAAGCTGGAGGACTTACATTTCCTGATTTCAAAACCTATTACAAAGCTACAGTAATCAAAATAATGTGGTACTGGCATAAAGACAGATATGTAGACAAATGGAATAGAGAGCACAGAAATAAACACTCACATATATGATGAAATGATATTTTACAAGGATGCCAAGACCATCCAGTGGGGAAAGAACAATCTATTCAACAAATGGTGTTGGTAAAACTGGATATTCACATGCAAGAGAATGAAGTTGGACCCTTACCTATAACCATATACAAACACTAGCTTAAAATGGTCTCAGACCTAAATGTAAGACCTGAAAATACAAAACTCTTAGAAGGAAACAAGGGAAAAGCTTCACAACATTGGATTTGGCAGTGATTTCTTGGATATAACACCAAAGGCACAGGCAACAAAGGAAAAAAAAATAGATAAATTGGACTTCGTAAAAAATTTTGTACATCAAAAGACAGTATCAACAAAGTAAAAAAAAAACACATAGAATGGGAGAAAATATTTGAAAACCATATATCCAATAAAGGATCAATATACAGAACATATAGAGAACTCCTAAAACTCAACAACAACAATAACAAAAAAAAAAAAAAAAACTTAACTCAAAAATGAGCTAAGGACTTCAGTAAACATTTATCCAAAGAAGATATACAAATGGTCAATAAGCACATAAAAATGCTCAACATCCCTAATCATTAGGGAAATGCAAATTCAATGAGATACATCTCACACCCATTAGGATAGTTACGATCTGAAAAGCAGAACATGAGAAGTGCTGATAAGGATGTGGAGAAATTCGAACTCTTGTGCACTGTTGGTGGGAATATAAAATGTTATAGCCACTATGAAAAACAGTGTGATAGTTTCTCAAAAAATTAAAAATGGAAATAACATATAATCCATTGGAATTAACATAACAATTCCATTTTTTGGTTATTTATTCAAAAGAAGTAAAAGCAAAACCTCTAACAGATATTTGTACTCCCATGTTTATAACAGTATTATTCGTGGTAGCTAAAATGTGGAAACAATACAAGTGTCCATGGACAGATGAATGAATAAGCCCAATGTGGCGTGTACATGTAATGGAATATTATTCAACCTTAAAAAAGGAAGGAAATGCTGACACATGGTACAGCCTGGATGAACCTTCAAGACATTATGCTAAGTGAAATAAAACAGTCATAAAAAGAGAAATTCCATTTATATAACATCTCTAGAATGCTCAAATTCATAGACATGAAAATCCAGCTACCTGTCAGCTCTAGAGAAGTGAGGGCAAACCTTAGTGCCCCGGGGCTCTGGTGTGTTCGCCAATCGGTACCTCAGGGCTTTCCAAGAGCTGTTGTAGAAAATGCATCTGGAGGTCTCAAGAACAATCCCTCTCCAGGGTCAGAAAAGCCTGTAGGGCACTCCCCACATGGCCATCGACTGGCTGTGTGACAGTAGGGAGGTGACTAACCCACTCTGTGCCTCATCTTCCTCAGCCAGAAACAGAGTGTAACAGCACCTGCCTCCTGCCATGCTGAAGACACTGAGATGAGCAAGTGCAAGGCTTGGTCACCACCCCGTCAGTGTGACCTTTTGTCATCATCCACCCTCATTTTCTGGCAGGCAGGGACCCCAGAGGGGGAGGATTAACCTGCTGACACAGGAACAAACATTCCCTGCCTCTGTGACTTTGCAAACATATCAGGAACCACAAGGACTTGGAATTTTTCCAAGTGCTACAGTGAGCGAGTCGTAAAAAGCAGACATAATTCTCCTAACACCTGCCTGCTGTGTGCTCTGCAGGTGCTGGGAGGGGCTGGAGGGAGAGGAGTGTCTACTCACCAAGGAGGGGCCAGTGTCTCTCTGTTTCATGAGCTGGGAGGTTTGAAGGCTGAGATTGCAGAGGAGGCGGGAAACATTGTCAAAAAAGGAAAATGGACATTATAGTACAGTGCTGGACAGTTTCCAAGGCTTTTCACGTGCTTGTTCTCCTTGATCCTCACCACAGGCTCAAGAGAGGAACAGCATGTGTGTCCATAGTTTACAGGAGAGGAAACTGGGGCTCAGAGACTACCAGGACAAAGCCGACCGGTGCTGGGGTCCTTCCATGCTCCATGACACTTGGAGGGGCCCTCATCTTTCTACTGACAGTTGGCCTCTAACAATGCCAACTATTAATAGAAAGGGCTGAGCTAACTGGAACTTTACTCTGCCCAGTGATGCACATTCAGAGGGACTCTGCAGCTCAGAGACTGGACCAAGAAATGGGGAGTGGGGGTCTGGAGGTGCTGACCCATCCATCACTGTTCCCAAAGCAGCACGTTCCAGAATCTTCTCCTTGGTCCAGCCACTTGCCAGGCACCTCTCTGAGTCCTATCTGAAAGGTACTGGGTCTTCCTGTCCCCAGAATGGGGAGGCAGGGATGGGGTGGTTTCTATTATGAAACTCAAATACTTGGCCCTTTACACTCGGTTGGTTACTGATACAACTGCTTCATCAAGCCAAGCAGCCAGCTGAGCCTTCACCCCATTCAGAGGTTGGGAAGCCAGCTCTGAGTCACCTGAAGGTTCTGCTGAGGATGCTCAGAGATCATCTGGGAGGAGGGGATGTTGTGGGTTCATTCTCTAGAAACAGGCCCTGAGATAAAGGGTCTGTGTGTTTTCAGGAGAATGTGGTCTGGAAGTAGGGGTGGGGAGGGGAAGCAGGGTAGGAAGGAGAGCCGGTTCAGCATGGTGCCGTCTCAGGCACAGCCCCAATATCAGCAGATCATACAAGGAAGTGTGGAGTGGAAGTTACGCCTCAAGAGGTTGTTACAGCTCAAGATGAGGGAACTGGGCAGGTCTCCCCCTCCAGCTGTTGGCCGCTGGAGTAGGGCCACCCTGGGGAACATGTCCTTCCCGGTGCTTCTGGCTCCTGCACCTGTGGCAAGGTGCTCCCAGAACCCAGGTTGAGAGGAGAGCACTGGGCAGGAACATGGGGCCAGGGACACCCACACGAGAAGAGTGAGGGTATCTGAGGGCCCTGGGATGAGCAGACCTGCCTTCCTTCCCCAGCTGTGCTGGCTGTTCTCCAGGGGCAGGGTTGTTCTAGGGTTCCCTGATCCAGAAAAAGTAGATGAGAACACCGAATTGCAAAGAAGGAAGGGACAGACTGGACCAACAACAGGTGACCAGACTTTCTCCTCCACCCCAGCTCCACCATCTTCAACAAGCCTGGTTAAGAGACCCAAATGTGAGTGAACCCCAAAACCCACCCATTTAGTCTCATAATAACTCATTCCATCAATATCACCAGACACTCACTATGTGTGTAATGTCAGGGCATCATGACAGATACAATGCAATTATCTGTAAAGGAAAAAAATTGTTTTAAAATGTTCTTAAAGTACATTTTAAAATAAGTTAAAGGGTGCCATAAGATTGTTTGTAACTCAAAAGACAAATGCTTGAAGGGAGGGATACCCCATTCTCCATGACGTGTTTATTTCACATTGCACACCTGTATCAAAATATCTCATGTACTCCCTAAATATATATATACCTACTACGTATTGATAAAAATTTAAAATTAATAATTTTTTACAGATAAAAGTAAAATCTAAAAATAAAATAAATGTTTTAAAATGTTTGTTCTTGATTTAAGAAGTAGCATGCTTGTATTAGTCCATTTTCACACTGCTATGAAGAAACGCCTGAGACTGGGTAATTTATAAAGGAAAAGAGGTTTAATGAACTCAAAGTTCTACATGGCTGGGGAGGCCTCATCATCATGGCAGAAGGTGAAGGAGAAGCACAGCACATGTTACATGGTGCCAGGCAAGAGAAGTGCTGAGCAAAAGGGGGAAAAGTCCCTTATAAAACCATCAGACATTGTGAGAACTCACTCACTATCATGAGAACAGCAGCATAGGGGCCACCACCCACATGATTCAGTTACTTCCCACTGAGTCTCCCCCACGACATGTGGGGATTATGGGAGCTAAAATTCAAGACGAGATTTGGGTGGGGACACAGCCAAACTATATCAATGCTAGACTGAGTTTTTATCACTCTACAATTCAACTGACCCAGAGCAAAATCAGAACACCATCCTGTTATCCAAATGGAAAAAACCTTTAGCCCTTTGCCACCCTTGGGTCAAGCCTGTGAATTCAGACTCCATCCCTGCAACGTGCCTCTTCCGGCCAGGATCCAGCACCCAGGAGGCGATGCAGGTGGTAGGCACACGCCCTCCACAGCATGGGGCCTGAGTCAGCAGCAGGAGCCACCAGCTCCTACCAAGGACAAAGGCCTGGCCCTGCCCTCTGGGCACTCATTGAGAGAAAGGGTGCAGAGGCAACAGGCCGGAGGGGCACCAGATTTCTGGGCAAAGGGGTCCTCGTGGGCGGTGGAAGTCAGTGGAGGATTCCTGGGGAGGCAGGCCTCACGGGGGCTGGAGGGTTGAAGAAAACCTAAATAAAGGTTGGGATGGGGTGATATATTGATTTCTAGTGGCCGCTGTAACATTTACCACAAACTTGGTGATTTAGAACAATCCAAGTATATCACCTTACTGTTCTGGAAATCAGAAGTCCTACATGGGCCCCATGGGACTAAAAACCAAGTTGTCGCAGGGCTGTGCTCTTTCGGGGAGAACTATTTCCTTCATAGTTTATTTTATTTCAGCTGGGGGTTTTTTCTTTTACCATCTACTAACCCAGAATGACTATAAGTCCTAGTTATTATTTCAGAAGTCTTCTTCTTCATTGGATTCTTTTGAGCATTCTACCACTCTAGTTTAGCCCCTACTCTGGAATTAGGAGAACATTGACCCCCAACAGGCATTTCCCCCCTCAATGCATTTCCTTGGCTTTTCCAGCTTCCAGAGACCACTGCCTTCCTTGGTTCACGGCCCCTCCTCTATCTGCAAAGCCGGCAATGACCGGTCAAGTCCCTCTCACATTGCATCACTCTGACCTCCTCTCCTGCCCCCGTCTTCTCCATTTAAGAACTCTAATGACTGTATTGGGCCCACCTGGATAATCCAGCATCGTCTCCCCAGCTCGGGGTCAGCTGATGAACAACCTGAATTTCATCTGCAGCATCAATTCTTCTTTGCTACATTAGCCAGGGTTCTCCAAGAGACCACATGAGTAGGATGTACATAGATACATAAAAGATTTATTATGGGATTGTCTCATGCAATTATGGAGGCTGAGACGTCCCATGGTATGCTGTCTGCAAGCTGGAGAACAGGAAAGCGGGCGGGGTCATTTAATCTGAGTCCAAAGGGCTGAGAACCAGGAGCGCACTCGTGTAAATCCCAGAGTGTGAAGGCCCAAGAACCAGGAGCCCTGATGTCCAAGGGCAACGGAGGATGGACATCCTGGCCCAAGAAGAGACAACGAGAGAATTTGCCCTTCCTCTGCCTTTTTGTGCTACTCAGGCCCTTGATAGATTGGATGACACCCATGCCCATGGGTGAGGGCAGATCTTTTTTACTCATTCTACCCATTCAAATGCTTGTCTCTTCCCAAAACATCCTCAGGGACACACCCAGAAATAATGCTTTACCAGCTATCTGGGCATCTCTTAACCCGGCCAAGTGGGATGTGATGCATAAAATTAACCATCACACCATGTAAGGTGATATTATTTACAGGCTCTGGGGATCAGGTCATAGCATATGATGGGCATGATTCTGCTAACCATGGGTTGCCAGTAAAGAGGAAGACATCCAGCCCAGGAAGAAGAGGAAATTGGGCAGAGGAGTGAGGATCTGTTTCAACTATTGCTTCTCAGTTCAACTCAATATACACATCCTATAAGTGGGTCTGAGAAATTGTCCAAAGCAAAGAGAATACTATAAAAAGGAGGAAGATCATAATCTAGCATCCTAATCAAGAGTGGGCTTCAGAATATATCTCTTTGCATGTGTACAATTAAAGGTAACAACACATAATAAGAACGGACCCTGTGCCAGGCACTGTCCCCGCATTTTGCCCAGCTATGGCCAGTGAACCTTTAGGTGACATCAGAGTGGACAGCCACCAGTGGAGGCTTATGGCGCCTCCAGAAAGGACAACCAAATAAAAAATTCTCCTCGCAAAACTAGACTCAGTCGGGGGACCAGAGCTTGGGAGAGATTGATGGGGATGAAACATTTGTGTTCAACTAATGCGATCGGATGAAGTTCAATCTTTCCACAAAGGGGTAACAGGGTTTCAGACAGCCGTACTTAGGTACTGATTTACTGCATTTCATAAAAGCTGGCAAACCATAAAAGGTGCTATCTGTATTGAATTTCACTTCCATAAGGAGATATAAAACCGATACCTGTCTTCACTGGCACCCAAGATAAATTGTTGTTAATGAACTAATTTTGTTTCCTTGGAATTACGAGAGGTTGAATACTGAACAAATATCACCGCATGACCTGTCTTCCTCTCTGGATTCAGAACAAACCACTGTTTCCTTCAGATGCTGGGAGCCATGGGGTAGGGAACTGGTGGTAGCCTACCTGGGTTGACAGTGAATGCAACACACAGGTTTTCACCCAGGTCTCATCCTGCATCTGGGCAGGGGTCTACAGCCCCACCTGCAAAGGGCTCAGATGCCACAGGTTCATGAAAGGAAGTCAAGAGACAGTCCTCCCATTTCCCATTCCCCAGTGAACAGCAGCTGGCATTTATG
Organism: Mandrillus leucophaeus; assembly: GCF_000951045.1. Lineage (NCBI taxonomy): Eukaryota > Metazoa > Chordata > Mammalia > Primates > Cercopithecidae > Mandrillus > Mandrillus leucophaeus. The sequence continues at coordinate 2,729,685 of NW_012103477.1, forward strand.
AGAATCTACCTTGTGCAAGCAATTATACTATTCATTTAATCCTCTCAGTGACATGGCAACATGGGGACCCTGATGATTGCCATCTCTGTTTCATCTAAGGTGAAACCAAGACTCAAACAAATGCAGCTAAGATTTGATCTCACATTTTTCAGTCTACTGAATTCAAGTTCTGCTCATAATCCTGACTTGGCTGAAGGGTGCAGCTGCCTGGTGTAGCACTTCTTCTTTACAATGTTTCAACGTGTTTGCTAAGTGATGTTTGCAGAGGAACTGTGTGCCCCTTCTATTCAATAAATATGTGTTGCACCCCCACCATGTAGCCATGCATCCTTCTGGGTTCTGGGGCAGAATGGCAAATAAAACAGACATTTGCAATCACAAGACTTTCATGCAGAATCATTTCACCTAGCATTTGTCTGTCAGTGGATCCTTTTGCTGTAAGCCTTTTATGTGGTCATCAGTTCAGTTCAGTATGCCGCTGAATACTTATGAAGTGGCATTTGTGAAGCACTTACTATGGGCCAGGCACTGGCTATGATTAGCGTGATGACTCTCATCTTCATTTTCTGGATCAAGGAAATAGTAAAGTGAATTTCCTAAGGTCATACAGTCAGTGAGTGTTGAAGCTAACTGCCTGTGTGGCCAGGTATCATTTCTCAAGGACGTGCTATGTACCACTATGATAGTACTTTACACCTCTGATCCTTTCAGTAATCCTTAAGGTAAATGCTATCATAATAGCATTTACAGGTGCAGAATTGGACTCTGTGGCCTGATGGGGCTTGTGCAAGGCCATACATCCAGGGAGTGGCAGAGCCTGGGATGGCATTAAAACACAGCTTGCCTAACTTCTACTTCTACCCATGATGGAGAAACCAGGCTAGACGTGGCCTACAGCCATACAACCAGGAAACACGACAAAACATATGAAACAATGGTTATCAGACACTGGACAATAAGCAGAGCAGACTATGGTTCCCAAAAGAAAGAAAACAAATAAGGTGAGCCCTGTGGTTGCCTAACTTTCTTTTTAGCTTTATGGAGGTACAACTTACTTAAAGGAGGGTCCAGACAGAGCATGGTGAGTTTCTTAGTTCAAGAAGTGGAGAATGGAGCTCAGGGAGATGGACACAGTTCGGCTTTGCTGGGTAAAGTAGTGGAGAGTCATGAAGAGGAGGGTTCCAGAAATCTGCATAAGAACCTCCTGAAGTGTTTGAAGTTGGACACTAAATTCTGTGCATGGAATGAAATTCCACAAGGGTAGGAGCTGTTAGGTGAATGAATCTCAGAGCCCACCCAGGGCTGAGAGACTGTAAAGCTCCGATTAGTAAGAGTAAAGAGACCTTGGGGAGGACCCAGAGCACTCAGAGAACCACAGAGGGCCACATCTTTGTAGCGGGGCTGAACTAGCCACATAGTAAAGGGTACTGTATACGCCTTCTTCCCTCAACTCCAACAAAACTTAAAAATAAGCCGTTCAAGGATCAAGCTGATCTGCAAACAACTATCTACCAAGCAAAATTATACATTCTTTAAATGAAGATAGCAAAATCCGGACACCCAAAAATGTAACATGCAAACAATAAAAATTATGAGATATGAAAAGAGGAATAAAAATGTGAATCATAATCAAGAGAAATATCAGCCAATAAAAACAGACACAGAAATAACAGAGATGTTGGAATTAGAAGACAAGGACATTAAAATAGCCATTGTGAATACATTAAATAACTCAAAGCAAAACTAAAACATGATGATGAGAGAAATGAAATTCTAAAAATGTACTAAAAGGAACTTCTAAGGATAATATATACAATGTCTGAAAAAAAGAAATTACCTGAATAGACTGAGATACTTTAAAAAACATCAGATCAGTGACTAGACATTCAGGGGTCTATGGGGAAATAGCAAGCAGTCTAATATATATGTAACTGGAGATTACGGACTGGGGAGGATAAAATACATTTGAAGAAATATTGACTGTAATTTTCCTAAATTTGATGAAAACTATGAAGTCAAAGACCACAATGGTCAAAACTTGAAGCAGAATAAATACCAAAAAGAAAAACAACAACAACACAAGGCATTTTATAATCAGATTTCTGGACTACAATTCAACACTGGGGACTACAGTGGAGGATAAAATCGTAAAAGCAGCAAGAGAAAAAAGAAGATTAAATAAAGAATTTCTGCTGACGTCTCAGAAACAGTGTAAGCCAGAAGACAATCACAGGGCATTTTCCAAGCATTCAGAATTCAAAGGTGGGGAAAAAGGCCTCCCAAGCTAGAATGCTATATCTATTATAACAAAAACATGACGAAAGCAAAACAAAGACATTTTCAGTTTCACTACACACAAAAACCTGGATCTGTACAAATTAATACAAAGCATGTGAAACAATAAATACTTGGCTAAACCTAAAAACATCCTCATGTTTAATTTCTTTAGATGATAACTGATCATCTAAAGAAAACATAATATTGATGATTTGTATGGCTTTTAATATATATAACCATTCATGGCATGGTAACAATTGCTCAAAGGAATTTAGCAAGATCATAAGATACAAGGTCATTATACAAATATCAGTATGTTTCTATATACTGGCAGTGAATCATTGGGGAATGAATTTTTAAAAATGTAATTTACAATAGCATCAAAAATCATTAAGTACTTTCAGATGAATTGTTTTAGTTTCCTTTTCTTAGCTTAATTGTGGTATAACTTGTATGAAATAAAACCTGTCTGTTTTAAGCATACAATTTGTTGAGTTTTAATGGATGTGCATAGTCATGGAACCACCATGACAATGAAGACAGAGAATGCTTCCTTCACCACAGAACATTCCTTGGGCCCCTGTGTAGTCAACTCACTTGCTCCCAACTGTTGACCTGTGAATATCAGCGACTCGTTTTCTATCACAATTGTCTTGCCCTTTTACAATCCTGTAAAATGAATCATACATTAGAAGTCTCTGGGTCTGGCATCTCCCACTTCACATGATGATGTTAAGATTCATCTGTGTTGCTGGGTGTACCACTAGTCCCTTTGCATTGATGACAAGCAGCATTCCATTATGTGAATTTAGCACAATCTGTTCATCCATTCATGTGTTGAATGATATTTGGGTTTTTTTTCTGGTTTTGGCTACTGTAAGTAAAGCTGCTATAAATGTTTGCATACAAATCCTAGATATATATTTTCATTTCTTGTATTAAAACCCAGGAGTACAATAGCTGGATTACATAGATATAGTCAAACAGTTATCTGGATAACTGCTTTTCAATATCATTTAAAAAACTGTAAAACCCTCCTTCAGGTATCTGTATCATTTTGCATTCCCACCAACAATTCTAAACCACATGGGAAAAAATTTTTTATGTATGACAAAACACTTGTATCTAAAATATATAAAGAATTATTGCAACTTAATAATAAGGAAAAAATGACCCAATTTAAAAACAGGTGAATGATTTGAACACTTAGGAAAATAATATTTGTAATATTATTGTATATAACATATAATAACATGTATATATACATAAAATAGAAATGTAACTTCATAAACAAATGGACAATAAGTGCAAAAAATGGTGTGCAACACAGTCATCAGGGAAATGCAACTTAAACCATAGAAAGATGCCACAACACATTCACTAGAAAGGTTAAAGTTAAAAATACTTAGAATACTAAGTGCTGGTGAAGATGTGGAGTACATGGTACTCTTATACATTGCTAGTTGAAGTGTTAAATATTACAGCCACTTTGGAAAACACTGTGGAAGTTATCATAAAGTTAAAAATACCCTTATCATTGGACCTAGCAATTACTTCCCCTGATAGTTTTCCAGGAGAAACTAACTCCACAGAAATATGTATATACAAAAGTTTATAGTAGCTTTATTAATAATATTCTAAAATTTAAAACCACCCAAAGTCTATAAAAGGAAATAGATCATCAAATTGTGGCATATTCATACAGTGAAATATTACTTGGATGAATCTCAAAAGCATGATGCTAAGCAAAAAAAAAAAAACCCAGATATACATAGGAAGTCTATATGGTTCTCTTCATATGAAAGTCTAGAACAGACAAAACTAATCAACAGAGAGAAATTTTTGTGTAAATATCCATTCTTTCTAATCAGGTCCTGGGGTCTCTCTCTTGAGAGTGGCTATAAAATCTAGCCCTGACCTGGAAAGCAGTTAGGTTCAAGTGTGTCAGTCAGGTGACACACAGGAGGCAGCACAAAACATATGAAATAACAGAAGCATTTTATAACTTACAGACTACAAAGAGAAGAGGGTAGCACACTTGGCAGGGCCAATGGGAAGGGGAAGCTGTCTGGGACACTCATGCTCAACCAGTGGATGAGGAGCAAGAGAGTTAGAGAGAGATCTGTAATCCAGAGCCTTTACTGAGGCTCAGGGCATTACCTAAGCAGGTTTCCCACAGAGAGCTGTAGTTGGTGGGTTAAAAGCAAGCAGGTGTGAGTTCCACGGGTCACGCTGTACTGAGAGGGAGTCACTGTACCATATCTGTAAAGTCTCTGTGGGCTTTAGGGAGCAAGAGGGGCAAGTCATGTGGGTTGTGTCTTAGCCCATTCTTGCACTGCTATAAAGAAACACCTGAGACTGGATAATTTATAAGAAAAGAGGTTTAATTGGCTCACAGTTCTACAGGCTGTACAGGAAGTATAGCAGCTTCTGCATCTGGTGGGGGCCTCAGGAAACTTACAATCATGGTGGAAGGTGAAGGAGAAGCAAGTGCTTCTTACATGGCTGGATGTAAGAGGATGTATGGAAAAGCCTGGATGTCCAGGCAGAAGCCTGCTGCAGAGGCAGAGCCTTCACAGAGAACTTCTACTAGGGCAGTGCAGAGGGAAAATGTGGGGTTGGAGCCCCCACACAGAGTCCCCACTGGGGCACTGCCTAGTGGAAGTGGGAGAAGAGGGCCACCATCCTCCACACCCCAGAATGGTAGAGCCACCAACAGCTTGCACTATGCACCTGGAAAAGCTGTAGGCACTCAATGCTAGCCCTTGAGGGCAGCTGCAGGGGCTAAATCCGGCAAAGCCACAGAGGTGGAGAATGGTGGTGGTGGTGGGAGCAGGGGATGTGCCATATACTTTTAAACAACCAGATCTTGTGAGAACTCTATCATGAAAACAACTCTGAGGAGATGGTCCTAAAGCATTGATGAGAATTTAACCCTCATCATCCAATTACCTCCCATCAGTCCCCATCTCCGACACTGGGGACTACAATTCAACATGAGACTTGGGTGAGGACACAGTTCTAAACCATATTATTTCACCCATGACCCCTCCAAATCTCATGTCCTTCTCACATTGCAAAAGTACAATCATGACTTCCCAATAATTCATAGTCTTAACTCATTCCAGCATTAACTCAAAAGTCCAAAGTCTCATCTCAGACAAGGCAAAAGTCTCCTCACCTATGAGCCTGTGAAATCAAAAACAAGTGAGTTTCTTCCAAGATACAATGAAAGTATAGGCATTGGTTAAATAATCCTGTGCCAAAAGAAAGAAATCAGCCAACAGAAAGGGGCTACAGGCCCCAATCAATTCTGAAACCCAGCAGGTCAGTAATTAAACCTTAAAGCTCCAAAATAATCTCCTTTGACTCCATGTCTCACATCCAGGCCACGCTGATGCAAGGGGTGAGCTCCCAAGGCCTTGGGCACCTCCACCTCTGTGGCTTTGCAGAATTTAGCCCCTGCAGCTGCCCTCAAGGGCTAGCATTGAGTGCCTACAGCTTTCCCAGGTGCATGGTGCAAGCTGTTGGTGGCTCTACCATTCTGGGGTGTGGAGGATGGTGGCCCTCTTCTCCCATTTCCACTAGGCAGTGCCCCAGCGGGGACTCTGTGTGGGGGCTCCAACCCCACATTTCCCCTCTGCACTGCCCTAGTAGAAGTTCTCTGTGAAGGCTCTGCCTCTGCAGCAGGCTTCTCCCTGGACATCCAGGCTTTTCCATACATCCTCTGAAATCTAGGCAGAGGCTCCCAAGCCTCAACTCTTGCATTATACATGGCTGTAGGTTTAACACCACACAGAAGCCACCAAGGCTTATGGCTTGCACCCTTTGAAGCAGTGACCCAAGCTGTACCTGGGCCTCTGAGCCACGCGTGGTGCTGTAGTGGCTGGGACGCAGGGAGCAGTGTCCTGAGGCTACACAGGGTGGCAGGGCCCTAGGCCTGACCCACAAAACCAATCTTCCCTCCTATACCTCCAGGACTGTGATGGAGGGGGCTGCTGCAAAGGTTTCTGAAATGCCTTTGAGGCCTTTTCCCCATTGTCTTGACTATTAGCACTTGGCTCCTTTTCACTTACGCAAATTTCTGCAGCCTGCTTCGATTCTTCCCTTGAAAATGCGGTTTTCTTACCTACCACATGGGTTGGCTGCAAATTTTTCAAACTTTTACACTCTGCTTCCCCTTTAAGTATAAATTTCAGTTTCTGCTTTTTTTTTTTTTTTTTTTGGGACGGAGTTTTGCTCTTGTTGCCCAGGCTGGAGTGCAATGGCATGATCTTGGCTCACTGCAACCTCCACCTCCCAGGTTCAAGCAATTCTCCTGCCTCAGCCTCCCAAGTAGCTGGGATTATAGGCATGCATCACCAAGCCCAGCTAATTTTGTATTTTTAGTAGAGGTGGGGTTTCTCCGTGGGGGTCAGGCTGGTCTCGAACTCCCAACCTCAGGTGATCCGCCCACCTCGGCCTCCCAAAGTACTAGGATTACAAGCGTGAGCCACCGCACCCGGCCATCTGGTCATTTCTTGAACCCGGGATGCAGAAGTTGCTGTGAGCCAAGATCACGCCACTGCACTCCAGTGTAGGCAACAGAGTGAGACTCCATCTCAAAAAAAAAAAAAAAGAAAAGAAAAGAAAGGAAAGAAAGGCATAATAGAATTTTGGGGGGATGATGGAAATGTTCTAAACTTAATTGTGGTGGTTACATAATATATACATTTATTTTAAAAACTTCGTCAAACTATACACTTAAATTTAGTGCATTTTCTTGCATATAAATGAATTCTTAATAAAGATGATTTTTAAAAAACAACTCAGTTTTCCCAGTTCCTAGGCCCCATCTGCATCCAGCGGCCCACTGCACCAGCAGCAGGGGCTACCGGTCTAGGCCACCACTGTCTGGTAGTTTGAGCCACTGCTCTCACCACTTCCTATTCCGGGGGACACAGGTGCCCACTCATCGCTGGTGAAGACATTGGTCCCCTTTTCACTGGGTTTCTTAGCAGAAAGATCCTCTCAAGCAAAATACGGATCTGTTCTTCCAGTTCCCATTCCCCCAACATTCATCTCAGTCTCTCCTAGAAAAAATGCTCACAACGCCTCTTTCTTCCCCAGAAGGAGTTCCAAGTGGAATCAGGATGCCTGGGGATATGTGGCTCCAGCCCCAGGTTGAGGGGTGGGTCTCTCGGGCTTTGGGACCCAGGTGTGGCCCCTCAGTCGGGATCAGACACTGGATACCCTCTCAGGCTTCTTAGTGGAGTAGGGTGGGGGTAGGATCATCCACAAACATCAAGGTTTGGCAGAGCAAACGCCTCCTGTTCACAGGAAAACAACCAGGTGGGCTTCCGGGAGGACGGAACACCCAGCCCGAGCATCCAGGGCTCACCTACCACATTTGGGACCTTCCCCCCACCCACACAGGAGGCAGGGGTGACGCCTGTGACCACTATCACACTGGACCAGGAGTTGCCAGACACCACACTCTTTCCTTGCTGGAGTCCCAGTATTTTCTTAGCATAACACCCTTGTCATATTTTTTAGATGAAGGCTGAACCATCTCTATCGTGAATCAGACCCAGATGGTTACACATGGCTTTAAGATCCCCAAGAGAATGGGGCCGTCCTCCTTCAAGGTTTTCCCATTACACTTCTCCTGTCCGTCCCTCTCAGGTGCCTCCTTGTCTGTCAAGATCCCCTTTCCAGGTTACTCAGGTTACGCGTGGGGCCATCATTTCTTGTGCCCGTCAGACATTGCTGCTGCCTCTGGGGCCAGGTAGCTTCCCCTTTAGTTCAGGGATCCCTGATGGAATCCGCATGTGTGGGCGAGTGTGGGGGGCCTGGGGAGCTTTAGGAAAACAGAAGGGAATGACGGAGGAGGAGACAGGAAGGGGACTCCCGGGAGGGAGGTGCCGCTAGAGCTGCTCTCCACCTCCTGCTCTTGTTCTCCACCCCTCAGCCGCTGTCCTTCACCAGGGACTCCTTCCAGCCACTGTGCTTAGGCTGCTCAAGCCAGGAGGTCAGAGGAAGCTCAGGCCTGTGTCCCCCAACCCGTGTCATGAGGAGCCATCCTTGCGGGCAAAGCATGGAAGACACTGGTGCAATCACTATTCAGAGAACACTGGGCTCAGAGAGGTTAGGAGATTGGACCAACGTCACAAAGCAAGCAACTGCTGAACGGAGCCTCCCCACAGAGCCCATGCTGTTTGTGATGATATTGCAATAACCACAAACCAGCTGAGTTCTCCCGGTGAGACTGAGGCCCACAGCTGGGACATCCCCACTCCACATCCCCCATATCCCGTGCACACCCCAATGTGAGGCCACCAGGGGGAATGACAGGGTGACTCTGGGCTGCACTGGAAGCTGCATGTGGGGTTCCTCAATACCAAGGAGAGAAAGGTCAGTTTTCTGGGGACCTCTGGTGACCATCAAAAGAGTCAATGAAATTACTGGCAACAATCCCCTAAAACCATGACCAAAACATAACCACCCAAGGCAAATTCAGTCCGAATCGTTTCCATGACTCCATAACAAGAGGAGACAGCAGGAACACATCTTCCACTGCCCCCAGCTCCAGGTTCCCCTCATGGTCATCCCCCCTCTTTACTGGTGACACTCACACTGCTCTGGGCAGCCAGGAAGGAGCCTGCGTGGATCTCCCTTTTAACATTTCTACCTGGGCTGTCTGTCTCAGGTCACCATCCAGCCACTATCAAGTTCCAATTAACTTTTTGCCCCAAATTAGACAGGGAGACTCAGTGAATGAGCGCTGACTGCAGATGCATGGAGACACTCAGGGCCATTGAGGAGAGTGCTGCCCTGGTTAACTACACTTGCTGATTGCTATTTAATTGCCCAGATGCGTCACGAAGGCACCACGTTTCCCTCATTTAGTCCTGACATTTGTGAGCAAGATGTAACGGTGTGAGATTGAATCAACAACAAGACATAGAAGCTTCTCCATTTTCCCATCTTCACCAGCTGAGCCCTGCCTGCTTCCTGCCTCTGGGTCATCTCTGAAAGGGACTAAGGGATTAAAAAACTAAGAGGGACAAGGGGGCATTTCCATTGTCTCTCAGCTCCGTCGTCTCCCTGCATCTCCTAACCACACATGCCAGATCAGGCAGCAGTATCTGGGCACCAATGGCAGTAGCTGTTGCTACATATCCATGCAGATGCTGAGTTCAAGCTTCTGCACAAGGCGCCTCACTTCGTTCTTACAGAAGGCTCCAGATGAGGCATTAGGAGTTCCCCTAGTTTACGCCTGGGTAAACTGAGTCTCAGAGAGGAGTAGTGACCTCTCCAGGGCCACGCAGCTAGTAACTGGGAGTGCCACAATTTCAACTCAGTCTCTGTGGCTCTGAAGCTCAGATTCTTCCAGTAATCTCCTATCCTGCCCCCATCCCATAATGAACATAAATATTTGGGGCCTTCATATTTAATAGACCTGCGCACCCATTATCTCATCTAACCTCATGACAGTCCTGTGACAGAGACATTGCTGTGGGCATTTCACAAAGGCAGAGGTTGAGAATAGGACAGGCTACACATACCAGCCCAAAGGTACACAGCCTGGAGGCGGCAGAGCCAGGAGCAGAACCAGGTAAGGGATTCTGAATTCTGTTGGACCTGCAGAGACAGCATGTCTTAGTCACCCACCAGGCAAGCATAATGTTTAAATACACAGAAGGCTAATGCCCAGGGACTGTCTAATCAACTTATAGAGAATACGGAACTGGACAGAGCTGAGTTCAAGAGTCAGATTCCCCCTTAGATGCAGGTAACTTTAATCTCTCTGGGCCTCGGTGTCATTATTTGTAAGATGGGGACAATGGTACTCAGTCAGTGTGAAGATACATTGAGACAGCATGTATGGAGAATATGTGCACAGTGACTGGCAAGATACAAACTCAAAAAATATAGCTCATACTTTCTAAGAAAAAAAAAAAAAAACAGAAAATCTAGGTTCTATTCAGAAAAAAAAAATGATCCCCAAATCTTAGTCGACCTGTTGCAATATTCAGCTCTCTTGCCATAAATGAAGTGAACTTGGTTTTGAGACTGTGGTTCAGAAACCATCCTACTATCTGAGCAGGCTCCAGCCTGACCATCTCCAGCCTCCTGACATACCACATCTGAACCTGGAGCAGTCAGACTGATGGCAGCCAGAAGGAAGCCCTCAAGCTTTCTTCAGGATAGACAGACCCCAGGATCCAAGGCAGGCGGCAAACCTAGTGTGGCATCCGCATCCCCTGGTCACCAACCTGCCCTGCAGGTCCTCACGCTAAAACACAGATGATGGAATCTTCCAGAATTAACAAGAGGTTCAAATGGGATAATGTACCCACCCATGACCATATGCCCAACAGTAGGGATATGGTTTAATTATATTGCAATCATAAAATAAAATGCTCTCCAGCACCCAATATAAGCTTGGAGGAGAATAATGTCCATAATAAACATATTTTTATTTTTAGTATTTTTCTATTATGAGACATGTCATACATGCAACTAGACTGAATTTTATGTTTATCTCTCCCTTTTTCTCTTGTGGTTTTTCCACATAAGTATATAATCCTAAACAATATGTTCTTTTATTTTCTTAGCTTCCAACTTAATATAAATGGATTATATTTAAGACTTTGCCTTTGCAGACCAATATTGTTTCTAAGAGTCATGCATGTTTCATTAAGTATCGATATTGGATCTGCGTCTCCACCAAATCTCATGTCAAATTGTAATACCCAGTGTTGGTGGTGAAGCCTGGTGGGAGGTGACCTTGGGGGCAGATTTCTCATGCATGGTTTAGCACAACCCTGCTTGGCACTGTCCTTGCAACAGTGAGTGAGCTCCCGTGAAATCTGATCTTTTAAAAGTGTGTGGCACCTTGCTCTCTCTTGCTCCTGCTCCAACCATGTAAGAAGCCTGCTCCCACTTCACTTTCTGCCATGACTGTAAGTTTCCTGAGACCTCCCCAGAAGCAGAAGCCACTATGCTTCCTGTACAGCCTACAGAACCATGAGACAATTAAACCTCTCTTCTTTATAGATTACCCAGCCTCCGGTGTTTCTTTACAGCAATGTGAGAACAGACTAATACAAGTATGCACTCTAGTTCCATCACCTTTGCACTGGGTGTCCCTGTGTGTTTATGCATCTCAATTTTTTTAGCCATGCTAGTGTGGATGGCATTTAAGTTATTTCCTTTATTTATTTTTTCTATTAAAAATAAGACTGATGTTAAAGTACATGTATCCTGGAGTTCCTCTGGGGTGACATATGAGGACGTGGAGTTGATGGCTTGTAAAGTATGTGCATCTTCAAATGTATCAGACGGCACATTGTTTTCCAAAGGGCTTGAAACCATCTACACTCCCACCAGCAATAAATGAAGCCTGTTTGTTTCATTGCCTCCTCTGGAGCCACTGTCAGACGTATCAGTGAGGGTTCCAGCAGGAAGCAAGCTGTTCCACGAAGAGGCCTTGATGAAGAGACTACTTCCTAAAACAGCACGAGATTACTAGACAAAACCGAGGTGGTGAGAGATTCTGGTACCACCCCTGGGGTGAAGGGAGAGGGGAGTATGGGTATTGCCAGAGACCAGAGAAGGACTGCTCTGTAAAAGCTCCAGAAGTGGAGAGAAGCAGCCACACAGGAGGGGACAAGGGAGGACTCTGGGCTTTCTCTTCCCATCGCATAATCTGTGCCAATCAGAAACCAGCAGGCATGAGACCTAGGTAACTTAGCCCACGGAGGGTAGTGTAAAGCACACAGAGTGGGGAAGGGAAGTTTGGGGGACAGAGAATAGCCAGTCCATCAGATGTTTATGTTTGTACCTATGTGTTGGGGATGAGATGTTTTCTTGTTTTTATTTTAATTTGCATTTTCACAATTACTAGTAAGAGTGGGCATCTTTTCATATATTTCACTGGAGATTCATACCTCTCTCTATGAAATGCCCATTTGTGTCATTTGCCCACTTATTGACTTGTAGGATATCTTTGTGTCTTCTAGATACAATTATTTGTGAGTTACATGGGCAGTAAATAACTTCTCCAGTTGGTGGTGGGCATTTTGCCCTCCTTATGGTGTCTTTAGATATGTAGAAGCATTTAAATATTGTCAACTGTATCAATGTTTGCCTTTAGGATTTATTTTATGGTATGTATGTGGGTGTGGATGTGGGTTTGTTAGGGGTGTGGTTTCTCCTAAGCCTTGTTTAGGAAACCAGTCCCTCCCTGAAGTCATACATTCATACCTTCTATGTACCCTTCTAAAAGTATTGAAGTTTTGTTTTTCATTTTAAGGGCTTGATACAACATCATTAATGAATGTCATGAGAGAGGGGAGCATGTAATTTTATTTTTCCACAAGTATAATTATTTCAACGTTATTGATTGATTGATGACCCTTCCTTGTCTTCTCTTATCCATAAATACGCAATATATCTAAATGTATTTGAGTATTTTGAAGATATCTTCAACAAAGTTTTATAGCATTCAGTACAAATACCTTGCATATCTTTCATTAGATTTATTCTTAGTTTACTTTATTGTCATTGCTCTTTGTAAGTTAAATTTGTTTAAGTTAACTGTTAAGTTGATCATTACTGTTGTATAGAAGTACAATTAACTGGCCGGGCGCAGTGGCTCAAGCCTGTAATCCCAGCAATTTGGGAGGCTGAGACGGGCAGATCATGAGGTCAGGAGATTGAGACCATCCTGACTAACATGGTGAAACCCTGTCTCTACTAAAAAAAATACAAAAAACTAGCCGGGCGAGGTGGCAGGCACCTGTAGTCCCAGCTACTCAGGAGGCTGAGGCAGGAGAATGGCGTGAATCCAGGAGGTGGAGCTTGCAGTCAGCCCAGATCACGCCACTGCACTCCAGCCTGGGTGACAAGAACGAAAATCGGTCTCCAAAAAAAAAAAAAAAAAAAAAAAAGTACAATTACCTTGTATATTGTCTTATGTCTAGTAATGTTACATCAGGTCATATAAGATCAATATAAACTTTAGTAAAGCTTAATAACTTTACTCAACTCTCTACTTATTTGTATAGTTTGTCTCTAGATTCTTTTCAATTTTTATAAGACAGGCATAGTATTCTGCACATAATGACAGTTTTATTCCTTCCTTCTGATTTATAGATCTCTTATTTATTTTTCTTGTCTTATTGCACTGTTTAGTTCCTCCAATACAATGTTAAATAGCAGTGGCTTGAAGAAATGCTTTAAGTATTTTGCCGTTGAGTATGACATTTGCTACAGGCTTTGAGAATCTAAATCGCTGTTTTAAAGTTTGAGTAAGAAAAGTTTCTGTCATAAACGAACATTGATTTAAGTAAAGCTTTCTCTTTTTCTGTTTACCTGATCATAGCTTTTTGTCCATTAAGCTGTTAATGTGGAAGACATAAATTCAGATATTTTCTATTTTTGCTTTCTGAAATAAAACTAACTTAGTAACAACAGATTATCTGTTTTATACCTTGCTGCTGTACTTGGCTAACATATTTTTGGGATTTTGGTGTCCATGTTAATGTTTGGGATTAGCCCATAATTTCCCTTTCTCAAATTTGTTTTAATATCAAAATTATATACTTATCATATGTTGATTTTGTAAAACTATTATCTGAAAAAAAAGTGCAGAAATAATATTGTCTATTCATTGAATAGTTACCTGAATGTAAAACTCACTGGTACTAGTGTATTCTTTATAGGAATATTTTTAACTAAATTCAATATCTGTAATAGTCATAGGAAGATTCAGATTTCTCTTCAGTCAGTTTTAGCACCTTATACTGTCCAAACATTTTGTCCATTTTGTCTAAGTTTTCAAATTCACTAGTTTAAAATTGTTCACAGTGTTCTCTTATGATCTTCTGTGCCTATGCTGTATCTAACCTTTCCATGATATAGTGTGGAAGAAAGTGAGTCAAAACATAGCCTATAAAATACCAAGTTACACAGTAAAAGTGTAAGACTGTTTATTGCTGTGTAATTATTTTTGAATTATTAATGATATTTGTTTCCTTCTATATCCTTGTGTACATTTTTTTAATTTTCTAAAATAAACGTGTATTGCTTTTAAAATCAGGGAAGAGACATACGTATCATTTGATTCCAAAAAAGATAAAAATACTTCAGAAAAATAAAGCTGAGACTATTATTAAACAGCATTTGCTCAGCCTTCCTCTCTGTCTGTTTTTAACTCTCCACCACAGACTCTGCCTGTCCTCTGGGCATTCTTCTTCCTTCTCTAATCCAAACTGTCCTGTTGACTGTCCCATTCTCCTGGCCTTCCTGAATGACCCACAGAAACTTCACATTGAACAAAGGAATGACTTCCTTCTCCCTCCCTGCCTATGAGGCAGGCTCCTTCCCTCCCCTTTATGAAATCTCCAGGGAGCTCCAGACCTGGCCTGTTCATTCTCAGAAAACAAAAAGTCTTCCGGTCACATTCGGTCACAAGAAAACTGTCAATTCAGAAATTTAAATGTCCGGTGTGATTTCCTAGCCAAAACTCCAAGCATCCTTTATGTTAAGGGTCCCCACCCAGCCATTAGACGAGCTTGAGGCTGGAGGGTGGAGCAGAGGGAGGGTCATGGCAGCCTCTTCAGGCACTGCCCCATCCCCCGAGTCCTGGCTGTGCTTTTAGACTTAACACTCCTCTAACTGGAGCAGAGACTTGGGTGACACCAATGTCCCCAAGCATTGATCTCCTCTGGCCAAGAATAGCCTCCAAAATGATACAGAAGAGCTGAGATCCCTGCTAAACCCCACCCTTAAGCCTGGACCCACAGCCCTAAATGAAAACAGCTGACCCCATTTTTCCACCCAAATATTGCCTTTTGGGCCTGCCCTCCCACCCCCATCCTGTGCCCATAAAAGACTTCAGCTGGCAGAGCAACACCAGCAGCTGAGCTGTGAGCAGAGAAGCAACTGAGCATGGGAGACCATGGATAGACATGGCTACTTCAGACAGTGTGGCTTCAGAGAGGGGCCCAGCCAGAGACGGCCAGGCTTCAGGGAAACATCACCTTTCCATCCCCTTTCCAGCCTCCCTTTCTGCTGAGAGCCACCCACCACTCAATCAAGTCTTCTGCAAGCATCAACTTTCAAACAGTTCATGTGACATGATTCTTCCTGGACGCCAGACAAGAACTCGGCTGCCAAGAGGGCAGGGGCTGCCACCCCGACTCTCCACTGAGCTGGTTGGCATTGGCCATCCCCAGACAGCAGAGCTGAAAGAGCATTGGTTGTAACAAGCTTGGACACTGCTGTGGGGCCCACACAGAGCCTGCTCCAGCCAGACAGGAGTGACTGGCCAGTTCCAGTGTTCATTTGCTCCAGTTCCTGCACTCACTCACATGCTCCCTACTGCGGGGAGTAGCCAGTGCCTGGCTGAGTGAAACAAGCCACTCCATTCATGCCCACAAAGGGGATCAAGGGAACTATCCCATCTCAGGATCATCAGAACCAGTGTCCACTATTGGGACTTACTGTGGGTCCTTCCTGTGCCACTAGGGGAACAGGTATTCATATGATTCATGGAATTTACATAGCTCAGAAAATGTGTTTTCCTCTCTCTGGCCACTTCATTTTCTCCTCCATCCCGGAGAATCTGACTGTCCACCCCATCTTCAGCTTTCCCTGCATCTCCAGGAAGACGTCTTGGGCAGTGATATGGTTTGAATCTGTGTCCCCACCCAAATCTCATGTCAAATTGTAATCTCCAATGTTGGGGGTGGGGCCTGGTGGGAGGTGGTTGGATCATGGAGGTGGATTTCCCCCTTTGCTGCTGTTCTCCTGATAGAGTTCTCATGAGATCTGGTTATTTAAAAGTGTGACACTGCCCCCTGCCATTCCAGCCATGTAAGACGTGCCTGCTTCCCCTTCCCCTTCTGCCATGATTGTAAGTTTCCTGAGGCTTCCCCAGAAGCTGAGCAGATTCCAGCATCAGGCTTTCCGTACAGCCTGCAGAACTGTGAGCCAATTAGACCTCTTTTCTTTATAAATTACCCAGTCTCTGGTATTTTTTTATAGCAGTGCGAAAATGGACTAATACAGGTGACATTTTCAGCATCTCCCACCTGGCTCTCTCTGCAGTGTCTTTATGGAGTCTTGAAGAAATACTGACATTTCCATTCCCAGGTTGTGGCAGTTGGTGTTGTGGTGGCCCTCCTGCCCCTAAGGTCCAGGGCACTTTCCAAGCTCTTTAAGTGGTCTTCTTGAAGCCCCCTAACTACATGCAAACTGAGGACTAAGAGCCCTGCCACCCCTACTTCCTGGGGTTTGACAGTACTGACAACTTTTGGGTATCTTTACACATTAAAAACTTAACTTGTCCAAAATGAAGCCCCTATCTTCGCTGACAAATACCAGCTCTATGCATAGCCTGCCCCTTCTCAGTTGACCATATGCCTTCTCACTACGGTAGGTTTTTTGTTTTGTTTTTTGTTTTTGTTTTTTGAAACAGTCTCGCTCTGTCACCCAGGCTGTAGTGCAGTGGCATGATCTCAGCTCACTGCAACCTTCGCCTCCTGGGTTCAAGTGATTCTCCTGGCTCAGCCTCCCAAGTAGCTGCGATTACAGGCACCTGCCACCACACCTGGCTAATATTTGTATTTTTAGTAGAGATGGGGTTTCTCCATTTTGGCCAGGCTGGTCTTGAATTGCTGACCTCAAGTGACGCCCCCCCCCCCCCACCACCACCACCACTTCAGCCTCCCAAAGTGCTGGGATTACAGGCATGAGCCACCATGCCTGGCCTTGGGTAGGTTTTGGAGTCATCCTTGACTCCTCTCTCTGCCTCACAATCTCACCTGCTAGGAACCCAAGCTTCAGACCATGTCCAGGGTCTCCCCACACCTCTCTTATCCATGGCTGTCACCTGGTCCAGGCCACCTGGACTCTCATATGTTGACTGGGCTCCATGCTTCTGCCTTTCCTGCAACTATTCATGCACAGTACTTGGGGTTCCCCAGTGCCAGCTCTTCGGGGCTGTCCGTCTCAAGCCTGATAATGGTTCCCTATTGCATTATGCGGGGGAAAAGCCAGGTCCTGCAGTGGCTCCCAAGCTCTCCTTGTGTTACCCGCTCCTCAAGAGCCTTTCTGTCCTCACTTTCCTCTGCTCCACCTGTGGCATTCCCACTGACTCCCCATCCTCCCTTGACTTTACCAGGCCTACTCCCAGCCGGGGGCATTTGCATGTGATGCTCTCAGCCTGGAGCAGCCTTACTCAAACAGGTACAGGGCCAGTTCTCTCACTTCCTTTGTGTCTTCCTGGAATCATCACCTTCTCAGAAACTTGCTTCCTTTCCTCACCCCTACACACGTGCACACACACACCAACCCTCCCTAACTCTTTCACTCCAGCCCTTACTGCATCCTCACACACCAGGCCATCTGCCTTCTCATCATGCTCATCATTAATTTTCATTCTCTCCCCCTGTGGAATGTGGGCCCCAGGAGGCAGGGACCTTTGTCTGCTCTTCTCACAAATGAATTCCTGGTACACACAATGCTCATGGCAGACACCCCATTCGTGTTGGAATCAATGACCTCTTCCCAGAGAAGGCCTTGGAGTTGCCATCAGCAAAGGGCTGAATACAGGTCCTCAGGGCCTCCCTGCATGTCCCACTCAGTGTCAGCTGTTACCCACTTTGTGATGTGGCTGTGTTTGGCAGCACCATGGCAGTTTGGGGCCTCCACTAAACTCAGTCAGGAAGCGTCTCTGGAATGGGAGGAGGCTGACTGTGGATGCTGCTTTCATACAGAAGCAAAGCCATGCACGAGCCAGGAAGCTGAGAATGAGGAGTGGCAGCTACCAGTGGGGCAGAAGTTGCAGACGAAGCCCCTCTGTTGGTCTTCCTCCTTTTTCCTCCAGGTTCTTTGTCTTCTTCCCCACCTGTGTCCCCATGCACAGGGGCATTGCATTCCAACATAGTCCGGCAGAGAGCCACACCGGGGCTCCAGCTTCAAAAATGCCTCTGGGCTCAGGAGAACTTAGCCCTGAGAAAGGAGGAGTTTGGAAGTTTTCCACCACTTACCTGCAGTTCTGGGGCCTCTGCCAGGCATCTCTTCCCCACATTGGAAGAAGATGCACCGTTTAACTGTGTCATCAAACTTGTTGATAGAAAGCCGACTCCCAGGCTGATTCAAGGCTTGCTTGACGAGTCGCTACTTCTTGGAGATAAATCTCAGTGATGGATCTGCAGCAGAGCTGGGCATGCCTTCCTGAGAAACATCAGCTCAGATGTCATTCATCCAAGTCCCCTTAATCCCCAGCCCCAAACTGCCTCTCGCACCTGCTTCTGACCAATGCAGGGTCATCAACACCATCATCCAGTGGTCACCTCCAAGGCTTTCTGGTGGGACGGAGCCTATGTCCAGGCAGGAGAATGAGCTTCTGGAGCCCCTAGACCCTGAACAGTCAAAGATGTTTCAGGAACTGGCCAATCTCTCCAGAGGGAAATCACAGCCGTTGTCTTACCTTCACTGAGTCAATCAGGAGAAAGGATCCCGCCCTAAGCCTTTCCCGCCTCTTCCTGGAGCTCCTAACCCAGAGGAGGCCCTGCTAGGCTGGGGAGTGAGGAATGAGAGGGGCTTGGATTGAAGCCACTGGGGAGAAAGGAGCTGTGAAGAGCAGAGCAAGGGAACCGTGCAAAGGAGAGTTCATAGTCCACTGCCTTGGTCTGAATCCCAGCTGCACCACCCCTGCTGGGCGACCCCCTTCCCAATCTGCAGTTCTCTCATCTATCCAATGGGCTAATACAATACTTAGCTTCTAAGGCTGTTGTGAGAAATAATTAAGATAATCCATCTGAACAAATTAAGATCTACTGGTGGCAAAATCTGGTATCTGATTCTGGCCAACGTGAGCACCTATTGGGAAGACACAGAGGCACTCGTCTTTGTAAAATGAGAGGAAAAATAGAAGCACAAGATTTCAGGAAGTATGGGGACCAGATGGGGTTCCAGGCACCTGCATCGCAGGAACAATCTCCTGAGGGCATCTACAAATATTTTCCATTTCTGTGTGCATCACATTTCCAGGGAGTCAATTGTCTGAGCCTGGGTCACATGCATAGCCCTGGCCAGGTGTGGGAGGAGCCTCTTGATTGACAGATCCACCAGACTGCATGCAAGTCCAGTGGAATTGCTCCCTAAAGCAAAGTTAAATTTACTGGAACTTAGGGGAATGGATGCTTGAGGGAAAATGGAGGGCAGCACCTGTTCCCTCTCAGATGTGAAGCTCTTTCCATGGTGACTAGCGCTTTGTGGTCAATGCAGGTGAGCAATTGTTATTGCACATGCCAAGCTTTTAAGCCAGGCTTTGGCAAAACAAGACAGATAGACTGGAGGAGAGGGAAGGGTCAGGGTATGAGCCATCCCTGTGTTCAGCTCTACCAAGAAACTTTGAGCAACTGCCCACATCACCCCTGAGAGGTAAGACCAACAGACCAGCATCCTAATTCTGTCTTCCCACTGTGCAGCCCTCTTGACTTCTCAGAGCTTGTTTACATCATTGTTTCTTGTGATTCTATTTCATTCCCTCCCTTCCACTGCTCCTGCACCCACAGACATAGCCCAGAATCTCAGCCAGGGCGGGCCAGGAGCTGTTATCCCCATCTATGTATGAGAAAGTCCAAAGCCTCATGTCTGGCACAGAGAAAATATTCAACAAATAGTTTGGGCTTTTCTTGCTGTGCAAAGTAAGGCTCTGAAGAATAAGTGACTTGCGTTAAGAAGCAAAGCAAGATGATTCCGGGTGGGCGCAGTGAGGGCGTGGGAGTAGACGACCTTGAATCCTGACTTGATAAAACTGTCCATTCCCCCAACTGTCGCTCTAGTTCTTGCCCTAGTTTTTTGAGCCAGTCTGGGGGGCTGGTGGGTTAGGAGCTGTATTAGGCCATTCTTGCATTGCTATAAATAAAACATGAGACTGGGTATTTAAGAAAAGAGGTTTAATTGGCTCGCAGTTCTGCAGGCTGTATAGCGAGTATAGCGGCATCTGCTCCTGGGGAGGGCTCAGGAATTTTCCAATCATGGCAGAAGGTGAAGGGGGAACAGGCAGGTCACATGGTGAGAACAGGGGCAAGAGAGAGAGGTGGGGAGAAAATCAGAGGAGAGGAGGCGCTACACACTTTTAAATGACCAGATCTTGTGAGAACTCACTGTCATGAAGACAGCATCAAACCATGAGGGGTCCGCCCCCGTAACCAGACACCTCCTACCAGGCCACACCTCCAGCAACAGGGATTACAAGTCAACATGAGATTTGGGCAGGGACAAATGTTCAAACTATATCATTCTACCTCTGGCATTCCTCAAATATCACGTTCTTTTCACCTTGCAAAATACAATCATTCCTTCTCAACAGTCCCCCAAAGTCTTAACTCATTTCAACACTAACTCAAAAGCCCAAAGTCCAAAATCTCATCTGAGACAACACAAGTCCCTTCCACCTATGAGCCTGTAAAATCAAAAACAAGTTATTTGCTCCCAAAATACAAGGGAGGGTATACGTTGGGTAAACATTCCTGCTCCAAAAGTGAGAAATTGGCCAAAAGAAAGAGTAGCAGACCCCAGGCAAGTCAGAAACCCAGCAGGACAGTCTTAAACCGTAAAACTCCAAAATTATCTCTTTTGACCCCATGTCCCACATCCAGAGCACACTAGTGCAAGAGATGGGTTCCCAAGGCCTTGGGCAGCTCCACCTGTGTGGCTTTGCAGGGTGCAGTCCCCCTGCCCAGCTACTTTCACAGGATGCTATTGACTGCCTGCGACTTTTCCAGGCACAGGGTACGAGCTGTCGGTGGCTCTACTATTCTTCGGTCTGGAAGATGGTGGCTCCCTTCTCACAGATCCACTAGGCAGGGTCCCATTGAGGACTCTGTGTGGGGGCTCCAATCCCACATTTCCCCTTCAGCACTGCCCTAGTAGAGGTTCTCTGTGAGGGCTCTGCCCTTGCAGCAGGATTCTGCTTGGCTAGCCAGGCTTTCTCAGCAGATAAGAAGAGTTTTCACCCCTGGGGCCATTTGCTGCCTGAAGCCTATTCTCTCTCTCTCTCAATCTCTCTCTCTCTCAATCTCTCTCTCTCTCTCTCTCTCTGTGTGTGTGTGTGTGTGTGTGCGCGCGTGTGTGCGTGTGTGTGTGTGTGTCTGTCTGTCTACCTCTCTCATCTCACTTTTGGTCTCACTCTCTCTCTGTCTGTCTCTCTCTGTCTCCCTCTCTAATCTCTCTCTGGCTCTCTCTCCCCCACTCCCATCTCACTCATCTCTCTGACTGTCTTCCTTTCTAATCTCTCTCTGTCTCTCTTTTTCCCTCTTCTTTCTCTCTGTCTCTCTCTAACTGTCTGTCTGTCTCTCTCTCTGTCTCTCTCTTCTTGCTTTTCTTCTCCTCTCCTCTTCTCTCCTTTCTCCCCTTTCTGGCTTTCCATCTCTCTATTTTTCTCTCACCCTCTATCTCCCCCTCCCACTGTCTCCACTCTGTCTCTCTCTTTCTCCCCTTCTATTTATCTCTCTTTTCCTCCCTTCCTCCCACTCATCAACATTCATGCCACACAGCAGCCCAAGTTTGCCCCTGGATTTAGTGAAGGGAAAACCTTTTGAAGAAGCAAAATAAGGCCTGCCAGCAGAACCTGAGCCATCTAGATGACTCTTACACTCCCATTAGCACATAGTGGAAGAAACAGAACATCCCCTGGATCTGGGAGGGTCATGGCAACATCAGGTCAGATTTGCTCCAAGGAAAGAGAAAATTTCATAGAACTTGAGGTTGGAGGCTGAGTTGTTTTTGGTAGAGTTGATGCCACAGAAGAACAAATGTCCCCTTCCTGGTGCCTGCTGAAGTATCCCTTAGGGTTTTACCTCAGTGGGAGGGCTGTTTGAAATCCATTCATCTCCTCTATATTAGTCTGTTCTCATGCTGTTAATAAAGACATATCCGAGACTGGATAATTTATAAAGGAAAGTGGCTTAATTGACTCACAGTTCTGCATGGCTGGAGAGGCCTCAGGAAACTTACAATCATGGTGGAAGGTGAAGGGGAAGTGTATTCGTCCGTTTTCATGCTGCTGACAAAAGACATGCCTGAGACTGAGAAGAAAAAGAGGTTTAATTGGATTTACAGTTCCACATGGCTGGGGAGGCCTCAGAAACATGGCGGGAGGTGAAAGACACTTCTTATATGGCAGCAGCAAGAGAAAATGAGGAAGAAGCCAAAGTGGAAAGCCATGATAAGCCCATCAGATCTCATGAGACTTAGTCACTATCACAAGAATAGCACAGGAAAGACCAGCACCATGATTCAATTACCTCCCCCTGGGTCCCTCCCACGCTCCCATGCTCATTCTGTTTTCCAGATCTGGACTTTAATTTATTCATTTATGAATTGATACCAGTTTACAAATCAAGTAGTCTTTCCATGGCAGTCCTTTGATTTTCATTCCAAGAAACTCATGATCAATTAACAGCACCAAAGACCTTAATTAGCAAGCTGATCATTATTCTTAATGTATGGCAACTCCCTCACTTTCTCTAGCTGTCAAGAGTGGCTACCCAGTCTCTGTTTCTCTGGGATTCCTTTCTGAATTCTGGGAATTCTGGGAGATACAATTCGAGTTGAGATTTGGGTGGGGGCACAGCCAAACCATATCAGGAAGCAAGGTACCTTCTTCACAAGGTGGCAGAAGGAGGTGCTGAGCGAAGCGGGAAGAGCCCTTTATAAAACTATCAGATCTCATGAGAATCCACTCACTACATGAGAACAGCATGGGGGAAACCGCCCTCATGATTCAATTACCTCCACTTGGTCTATCCCTTGATACGTGGCAATTATGGGGATTATAGGGATTATAATTCAAGGTGAGGTTTGGGTGGGGACACAAAGCCCTTTTAGGAGTTAGGCATGATCTCAGGTGCTAGACTCAGACCACCTGGGCTTAAATTCCAGCCTTATTAGCTGTGGGACCTTGAGCTGTCTTTTAAATGTCCTAAGACTCCATTTTCTCAACTGTAAAGTGGGAATGATAATAGTGCCTCCCTTGGAGACGTGTTATAAGGATTAAATGGAATAATGAGTGTACAGTGTCAGCTCTCACCAAATACTGGCTCTCATGGCGATGGTGGGAGTTATGGGTGGATATGATAAGCATCACCTTGATGACCTCCTTCAGGTCTCTGGTTGTCACACCCCACCCCCACTCCACTCCACCAAAGGCTTCCCAGATACACTTGCTTTTGCCTTGCTACTTGGATGTGAACATGAAGGCTGGGGCTCTCACACTAGTCCAGCCTTGCCTTAGAGCCCGGATTCCACAACTCTTCGTGATTCGTCTGTCAACATGAGCCACAAGGAGATCCCACCTCTTGCTGAGGATACCAAGTACACAACCTGGAATTGGGGAATTGACCAGTAAGTGGACTCAGGATTGAGCATACAGAGGGGCTAAAAGATCTTACCAGGTCACCACACCCCCACTTGACTCCATTCCAACTAGGGGACCATGGGGATGTGTGAGCCCAGAGCCAGTGCCCAAGAGTCCACATTGCAGGTACTGCCCCTTCCTCTGTGCACAGTAAAGCTATGAACAGCATGGATCCCCTGGGAAAGGCTGGGGGAAAGGTCCCCACTGTGCACTTAGGGCTCCCTCCCTGTTCCTTCCGGGACCCCCGATCCCCCTTCAGAGGGCTTTGAGTCTGAGAACTAACTCAGGGGTGGAAATTCTCAGGGCTCATGATTCTACCATGGAATTTTACAGTCATGATTCTGTTTTCCAGATCAAGATGTTAATTTATTCATTTATGTATTGATATCAGTTTACACATCAAATAGGCTTTGCCGGGCAGCCCTTTGATTTTCATTCCAAGAAACTCATGATCAATTAACAGCACCAAAGACCTCTGATTAGCAAGCTGATCACATTCGTAATGTATGGCCACCCTTCCTCTTTCTCTGACTGTTAAGAGTGGCCACCCAGCCTCTGTTTCTCTGGGATTCCTTTCTGACTTCCACTGTTGTCAGAATTTTACAAACAAAGCCAGCATAAGTTCATTTCTACTGGTGATTCCCTCTCCATTATATGTGATCTTTATCAAGATCTTGGTAAAAGGAGTGTGGCAATGGATTCCTCCCTTCTCAGGGACATGGCTTGGGTGTTTGTACATGCATGTGTGAATGTGTGTGTGTGTGTGTGTGTGTGTCCACGTGCATGCATGTGTGTGTGTCTGCATGTGTGAGGTTGATTGGGGAGTTAGTAACATGAAATGACCATCATAGATCCACTCCATATCTCTACCTCCTTTAGTCTTTAAATCCATCCTGCATCATGCCAAGAACGTGGGTACCTCATGTTCATTTATGGAGGGATATTTTTGAGCCAAGGCTTACATTAACCAGCAAGAAAATGATTTGATCCCCTCTTGGTTTGTAAGGCTGCCACCTTACATTACATCTACATTGTGTTGGGCTTTACCCTCAAATACGACGTATCCCCATTGTCTGTGAATATGACCTTATTTGGAAATAAGATGTTGTAGATGTGATAAAGTTAAACTGAAGTTCTACTGGAGTGGAGAGGACCCTAACCCAGTAACTGTTGTCCTAATAAAAGAGGGAACGTGGGGGCAGGGAGAACAGGACCACACAGAGAGACTGTCATGTTGCAAAGAGAAAGAGTTTGCAGTGATCTGTCTGCAAGCACGGAACACCAAGCTGTGATGGCAACCACTGAGCCAGCAAGAAGAGGACAAGGAACCTTCTCTAGAGCCTCTGGCATGCATGGGCCTGCCTGCAGCTTGATGATGGACTTCTAAGCACCAAGAACTACCAACAGAAAAGTATCTGTTGTCAAAGGCACCCAGCATCATGGCACTTTGTTACAGCAGCCCCAGGAAACGAACACAACGTCTAGAGCTCATGATCCACACCCCTGTATTCACAAATTATACCCAACGTGAACTGTACTCCTCCTCCCTAAACAGTCTTTCCCACATACACGCCCCCAGGTGTTTTGTGATGAAAATTAGCAAAAGCCTGCAGCTCTTTCATAGCGCAAAGTCTTCACCTGCCATTTCATTTTGCATTTGGTCCCCTAGGATATGCCAAGGTCTGACTCTAGTTACCAGCCCGAAGACAGTGCAGGCGATGAGGGTGTTCATCTTCTCTTACAAGGAAGCTTGCTTTAGCTAGGGAGGAACGTTGTCCTCAAGAAGGACTGGACTAGCTGCCTCAAAAAAGGATGGAGCCTGCCTCCTCAGTTTAGTTCCAAGGCAGGAGCATTAACAAGAGGAATGCAAATTCTCCCACATATTTCTACTTTGATTTTTAGGTTTCCATTCTTTCTTGATCAGTGTCCTCTATTTTACATGCAAGACTTGGTAGACCTGTAAATTCAACTGATAGTGTAATTCAGCATTGGAAAAATAAAACTTAGAGGGTTCTGTGGCTACTGTATTTTTTGGTTGTTTGTTTGTTTGTTTGTTTGTTTTGCTATTTCTGCCTGCTGAACGATAAGAGATTCTTCAGCATGGTCATAGAGCAATGTCCTTGAGCTTTATACTATGCCTCAAGCTGAATATACGGAGTTTTGAAGTTGGCATTTTCTTGCCTGTAGTTATTTCATATAGCAGAAATGGCCGATTCACCACTAGAGTCTTTAAACTGTTCATAGGTGCTATGGTTCAAATGCATCCTTCAAAGATCGTGTGTTGGAAACTTAATCCCCAGTGCAACAGTGTTGAGAATGGGATGTTTGGGATTTTTAGGAGATGTTTAGGTCATGAGGGGTCTGCCCTCATGAATGGATTAACACAGTTGTCGTGGGAGTGGGTTCCATAAAAAGGATGAGTTAGACTCCTGTCTCTCTCTCTCTCTCTCTCTTTCTCTCTCTCTCTGACTTGCCTTCCACCACAGGAAGATGCAGAAAGAAAGCCCTTGCCAGATTCAGGCCCCTCAACTTTAGACTTTCAGCTTCCACAACTGTAAAAAAATAAATCTCTGTTCTTTATAAATTACCCAGTCTCAAGTATGCTGTTATAGCAGCACAAAATGGACTAAATCAATATGTCACACTGTTTTATGGTAGCACCAGCATGGTTCCTCCCCCTCCATATCTTTGCTGCACTGAGTACTGGACTCCAGATCATAACAGGCGATGATTTAGTTCACTCTGTGCTACGGGCCACTGCAATTTCATCCCAGAATATTAATTGCACCTTCCCTGCCTTTATCCCATCCTGCAGCTGTGACCGCAAATGGCCCCAGCTATTCAGTCTCTTCTTGTGGTGTTAGAATGCCCCCACCCCATGCCAGGAAAGCACAGGGCTGACCTACTGGAGATTGACTTCCCAGCCTCCATGGTGGCTAAATGTGGCAATGTGACTGAGCCCATGGGATGTCGGCAAATGCGATGCATGCGACTTCCCAGTCATGTGCCCCAAAGGAAAGATGACTTTTCTCTAGTTCTTCTTCCCAGTGTTTTGGAAATATGTTAATTTCTAGGTAACAGCTGCTCGCAGAGAACAGCACCACCTTCCCAATACTCTGACTGTTGTGCGAGAAAGAAACAAACATTTACCTTGGTTTAGCCACTCCCATTGGGATCTCTTTGTTGTAGCATCTTAGAGCCTCTCCCTTTACTAATATAAATCCCCAAATCCTCCCTCTATCCTTGAGTGTCTCTTGTCTCCACTCCATGCCTGGCATCAATTTGTGCATTAGAATTCTTGGTTGTATGCAAATAAACTGGCTCTAGGTAAATTCAGTACATACAAACACACACACACACCAGAAAGATAAAAACTGCTTTACACGTCCATAAAAAGGAGGCCAGATGTGGTGGCTCACGCCTGTAATCCCAGCATTTTGGGAGGCCGAGGCAGGAGGATCATGAGGTCAGGAGATTGAGACCATCCTGGCCAACATGGTGAAACCCCGTCTCTACTAAAAATACAAAAATTAGCTGGGCATAGTGGTGTGCGCCTATAGTCCCAGCTACTCGGGAGGCTGAGGCAGGAGAATCGCTTGAACCTGGAGTTGAAGGTTGCAGTGAGCCGAGATCGCACCATTGCACTCCAGCCTGGTAACAGAGTGAGAGTCTGTCTCAAAAATAAAATAAAATAAAATAAAAAATAAAAATAAATAAAAATTTTTAAAAAAAAGGGTGGGTGGGGTCGGGGAGGACCAGGCTTATAATGGACAGGAACCAAAGGAATTATAGAGGAGTAAGCAAGAAAAGTCATGAATCGAGATTACTTGACCAACATGCCCACCGTGGCCTCCGCTGAAATGAACATGGAATTCTCCCTGCAAGCCGTGGCATTCCCTACAGATTCACAGATCTGTGGAAGAGCATCTGAGGTACTGAGTGTAGGTCACACTGCATCTGCCAGCTGGCTGTGTGGGGCAGGGAAGGGACTGCTTCCCAGTCAGACCACATTCACTGGGGAACCCACTACAGAGGAAAAACGGGGTCTGTGTCAGTCTGTTCTCACACTACTATAAAGAAATACCTGAGTCTGGATAGTTTAGCTTTTACAAGAGGTTGAATCGGCTCACAGTTGTGACGGCTATACAGGAAGTGTAGCTAGGGAGCCCTCAGGAAACTTACAAGCACGGCAGAAGGTGAAGAAGAAGAAGGCACTTCTTCACATGGACAGAACAGGAGGGAGAGAGAGAGGGGGAAGGTGCTACACGCTTTTAACAAGACCTCATGAACACTCACTCACCATCACTACAGTAGTACCCAGGGGGAACCCACCCCCATGATCCAATCACCTCCCACCGGGCCCCACCTGCAACACTGGGGACTACAATTCATCACAAGATTTGGGTGGGGACACAGATCCAAACCACATCAGGGTCCCACGGAGAAGGTCACATCTACACAGATTGTTTTTTGTTTATTTATTTATTTTATATGGCGTCTCACTCTGTCACCCAGGCTGCAGTGCAGTGGCATCATCTCGGATCACTGCAAACTCCGCCTCCCAGGTTCAAGCAATTCTCCTGCCTCAGCCTCCCGAGCCACTGGGATTAGAGACGCCCGCCACCACGCCTGGCTAATTTTTGTGTTTTTAGTAGAGATGGGATTTCACCACGTTGGCCAGCTGGTCTCAAACTCCTGACCTAAGGTGATCTGCCCACCTCAGCCTCCCAAAATACTGGGATTACAGGCTTGAGTCACAGAATCCAGCCTTATATCTACATGGTTTAGAGATGTGTCTATCCCAGCACCCAGGACTTCATTTCATGCCTGAAATCCTGGGTGACTTTGGGAAACAGGAAGCCTTGCTTTAGAAAAATAGGAAATGTTGAAACCTCACAAATTTGGACCGTTATATTAAAAATTCAAAAGAAGAAAAGTTTGTGGTCTCAGCAAAACAGCCATTCTGAGAGGAGCCTGCTGTCAGGAGCAAGCCCCGTAGCCTCTTTCCCAAGAACTTCCCTAGGAAACTGTCATTACCTCAGACCGTGCACTGGACCCATGGTCTTGTTTCCCAGCCAGCAAGCTAAGAAACAAAGAGCATGTCCATCTTGCCACTGTTTGCCCTCGTTTATAAAGCTGGCGAGCTTGTTGTATAGACCATAACACCCCCGTATTGATATGCAGGGAGAAATACACAGGCATTGGAATCAGAGGTCTCACATATGCAGAGCCAGTTCATTCTCCCCCCGGAGGAAGACTGTCAGAGGGAGCCAATTACAATCAGAATACTATTTGGTGAGCATGGAATCAGAACAAGGACAAATATTTAACTTGGGAGAACCTGATGCTTATATCTCATTGCAGAGATGGTCCTTCCAAGGCCCTGGAATATACAAAATCCACTGTGGCTCCCTCTCCCCTGGACAAGACAGGGCATAAGACAATTCAGTTATTTAGAAAATACTTTTGAGGGCCCACCATGTGCTACACTGTGTTAGCCCTAGAGATCAAGTGATATGTTCAAGAGACATAAAGGAGCCTGTATGATAGGCACACATTGAAATAGTAGAAGAACAGCCAGCAAGGTGGATGAGGCAGATGGAGGCTAGGGCCTGGGTGGCCTTTATGCCCAAGGAAGTAGATCTGAAATTTACTCTAAGTGAAATAGGAACTCTCTGTATTTGATATTATATTTCAATAGTTTGAGGGAAGGAAAAGCAAGAAGTTCCATTGGGAACGATTGCAACAATGCCAAAATGCTGGATTGGCCTATAGAGGAGGTCATGAACGTGGAGAGAAAAAGGGAAGTTTGAGACAAATTTGCAGGGACAAGCTGGCAGGACATCTGACAGACTGGATATAGGATGAAGAAAAGGAAGGACTGGAGGGCGACTGGTATTTCAGACTTGAACCACAGGTGGAAGATGGTGCTATTGCCCAAGGTGAGAAACATTAGGGTCTCTCTCACGTGAGTTCTCAACTTATTGAGAACTAAGACTAAGAAGGGGCAGATGGAAGCCAAAACATCACCTCTGATGGAGGACACATCAGAGAACTGTGTCCTTGAGGGCTGAGGGCTCCTGCCAGGAAGAAAGGGGGTTGCTGAGTGGGTACCATGCTGAGTTCCTTTTCCCAGGTAAGTTACTCCCCCTCCCCTGAGATCAGACCAAGTGAAGGAGGAGAGAGAGTTAGGAAGTGTCTGGTGAGCAGAGCTTCCCCTACCTGGAGGGAAACTTCAGAAGTGGAGAAGGAACACCAACCCCAACAAGGAAGACTGAGTAAGGTACAGGTCTGAAGAACGTGAGTCCAATGTTGGTCAGGCATCCAAGCACAGCTACCAGGAAGTGGGTGGTTTTACTTGGAGGAGATGTCTGGGAAGGAGCTACAAATCTGGACTCATGCATGCACCTGTGTTGCTCCAAGCTGTGAAACCAAATGGGATCACCAGAGGAGAGGTTCCCAGGGAGAGAAGAAGATGGCCCAGGACCAAGGTGCTGGTGAGGGTAAGAACCTGGGAGTGGGGGTCTTGCCTCGTGTTCCCTTCCATGCAGAGTAGCCCCCATGGTGTGCTCTCTGCCTTTCTCTGCTTCCCTTCTGGCTCCTCCCCAAGGGACAAAGAGTACCTTGTGTGTGAGTCTGCAAAGAAGAACAGCCATATGCTTGCTACGGCCTGAATATGTCCTCCAATATTTATATGTTGAAAGCTAACGTGATGGTATTAAGAGGTGGGCCATTTAGGAGGTGATTAAGTCCTAAGGGTGGAGTGCTCCTGGATGGGATTAGAGTCTTATAAAAGGGTTTGAGGGAGTTCAGTTCTCTTACACTATCCCACCTTGTGAGGACAGAGTGTTCATCCCTTTTTTCCTTTCTATCCCTTCTGCCATGTGAGGATGTGGCAAGAAGGCCCTCACCAAATACCAAATGCCAGTGTCTTGATCTTGGACTTCCCAGTCTCCAGAACTGTAAGAAACAAATTTTTGTTTTCTTCATAAATTACCCAGTCTCAGGCATTTTGTTATAGCAGCACAAATTCACTGAGACAGTGTTGTACAGTCCTTCTCTTTTCTACCTTTGTTCCCTCTTCTCTTGGAAGCAAGTCCCCTACTTCCAGGAACATGCATTGTCCTCTGCTCCTCTGCTCCTCTGCTCCTCCAGGTAGTTAGTCTTGCAAAGACTCTGCCCTGCACGGGAAGACTTCAGGGGTCAAAATAGCCTGGGGCACCCAGAAAAGGGAATCTGTTTAATTTTGGAGCATCCAATCCAGAAAAAATCAGGTGGCTGCAATATCAACCGCATCCTCCAGGGACTAGCTATATCCATAACAGAGACAACTTCAGGATTTTCATCTGCTTTATTCAAAACATCTTATTTCTCAGTTGATCCATTATGAAGGCAGAGAGGAGTGCTGCTGTTTATTGGGCCAACTTAAATTCAAACACGAGCCCTGATGAAAAGCACCCTGAGACAGATGCAGCCCCATTGACCCCTGTGAATCTCTTTTCAGTGATTCTGTGGCTGATAAGCCCCAATACTGACCAGCTCTGTTGGGTTTTTGCTGTTGTTGTTGTTGTTGTTTTGTTTTGTTTTGTTTTTTGAGACGGAGTCTCGCTCTGTCACCCAGGCTGGAGTGCAGTGGCACGATCTCCACTCACTGCAAGCTCCGCCTTCCAGGTTCATGCCATTCTCCTGCCTCAGCCTCCCAAGTAGCTGGGACTACAGGTACCCGCCACCACACCCGGCTAATTCTGTTGTTATTTTTAGTAGAGACAGGGTTTCACCATGTTAGCCAGGATGGTCTCAATCTCCTGACCTCATGATCCACCCACCTCGACCTCCCAAAGTGCTGAGATTACAGGTGTGAGCCACTGCGCCCAGCCAGCTCTGTAATTTTTAAATTCAATCCATCAAACTCAGGTTAGAGTATAGTGTAGGGCCTGGGATCCATTCTGTTTCTTCAGCCACTTGCATATTTTAATCCGTTGTTTAACATTAAAGATAAAATCTTATTTCCACATTTCTGTGGGGATGCCTCCCTTTGCCTTGAAGTATCAACTCTCGTGCTTATCTGGAATTTGGATTAATTATCATAAGGACTAGGCAACCATTTCTTCATGTACTGTCTCCAGCAAACCACAGCAAAGTAATATCATTGACAGACTTGTAAGTGGATCCTGATAGGTCTTAAGGCTGGTCTATTAAATGTTGCAGAAGTGAACTCTGACATCCACAGAAAGAGCCAATTACAAATAAGTATTATATTCAGTAGCACAGTTTGAGTTGCTGCACATACTTGGAAATAATCATCTTTTTAAATTGGTTAATTTAAGAAAAAAGACATATTCTACACTAGAATTTTATTAATGTTCCTTGCTCTGTTTCCCATCAAGTAGCCCAAATGTGAAGTCGGCTATGCACCCAATAGATATAACATATATTAATATGTATTTGAGTGCATGGGCACTCAATTGTTCTCTGCTTCATGAAAGGATTCACTTTAGGACAAGCCTGGCGTAATTATGGACTTGTTTACACCCTGATAAACTTTCAGTCAAAATGTATCATAAGAGAAAAAGAGAGTCACTATATAATGATGAAGGAGCCAATTCATCAAGAAAATATAACAATTATAAATATATATGCACCCAAAATTGGAGCACCTAAATGTATTGAGCAAATATTAACAGAACTGAAAGGAGAAATAGATGAAATACAGTGATAGTAAGAGACTGCAACATCTCACTTTCAACAATGAAGAAGAATCAGACAGAAAATCAGTAAGGAACTAGCAGACTTGAATAACTCTATAGACCAAATAAACCTAACAGATATATACAGAACATTCCATTCAACAGCAGTAGATTGCACATTTTTCTCAAGTGCATATGGAGCATTCTCCAGGATGAATGATACATCAGGCCACGAAACAAGTTTTAACAAATTTAAGAAGATTGAAATCATATCAAGTGTCTTTTCTGACCACTGTGATGCAAAGCTAGAAATCAATAATAGAAGGAAAATTGGAAAATACACAAATGCGTGGAAATTAAACAACATGCTCCTGAACAACCAATGGATTATAGAAAAAAAATCAAAACAAAAATTCAAATTATCTTTAGACAAGTGAAAATGGAAATGAAGCATACCAAAACTTATGGGATTCAGCAAAAGCAGTTCTAAAAGAGAACTATATAGAGAAAAATGCCTTGATTAAGAAAAAAGAAATATCTCAAATAAGCAACCTAACTTTATACCTCAAGGAAATAGAAAAATAACAAACTAAGCCCAAAGTTAGCAGAAGGAAGCAAATAATAAAGATTACAGCAGAAATAAATGAAACAGAGTCTAGAAAGACAATAGAAAAGATCAAGGAAACTAAGAGTTGGTTTTCTGAAAAGATAAACAAACTCAACAAACCTTTAGCTGGACTAACCAAGGAAAAAGATAGGACTCAAACAAATAAAATTATAACAGAAAAGGAGACATTACAACTGATACCATAGAAGTACAAAGGATCATTAAAGAGTATTATAAATAATTATATAGCAACCAACTGTATAACCTCAAAGAAATGAATAAATTCCTGGAAGCATACAATCTACCAAGACTGAAACAATGAAAAAATAGAAAATCTGAACAGACCAATAACAAGTAAGGAGATTGAATCAGTAATAAAAAAAATCCTCCAACCAAGAAAAGCCCAGGACCAGAACATTCCATGGTTCAATTCTACCAAGCTTTTAAAGATTAACACCAATCCTTCTCAAACACTTTCAAAAAAATTGAAAAGTAAAATACACTTCCAACTACAAAATTATAGGCTACTATAAGAAAAGAAAATTATAGGACAATATCCCTGATAAACATAGATGCAAAAATCCTCAACAAATACTAGCAAACCAAATTCAACGGTACGTTAAGAGGATCATTCAACATAATCAAGTTGGATTTATCTCTGGGATGCAAGAATGGTTCAACATACACGAATTAATAAATGTGATACACCACGTTGACAGAATAAAGGTAAAAATTATATAATTAATTCAACAGATGCAGAAAAGGCATTAGACAAAATCCAACATCATTTCTTGATAAAAACTCTCAACAAATTAGGTATAGAGGGAATGTGCTCAACTCATTAAGACCATGTATGCCAAGCCCACAGCTAACATAATTTTCAACAGTGGAAAGCTGAAAACTTTTTGTATAAGACCAGAAACAAGATGAAGTTGTCACTTCTGTTAACACAGTATTGGAAGTTCTTTTGAGTCAGAGCAATTAGACAAGAAAAACAAATAAAAGATATCCAAAACAGAAAAGAATTTAAGTTGCCTCTATTTGCAGATAATATGATCTTATATATAGAAAACCTTAAAGACTCCTCAAAAAAATGTTAGAAATAATCTATGACTTCAGTAAAGTTGCAGGACACAAAACCAACATACAAAAATAAGTTGTATGCCTATACACTAACAAGAAACTATCCAAAAACTTAAGAAAAAAATCTAAATTACAATCGCATCATAATGAATAAATTAGAAATAAATATAGCCAATGAAGTGAAAGATCTGTACACTGAAAGCTATAAGATATTGATGAAAGAAATTGAAAAAGACACAAATAAATAAAAATATATTCCATGTTTATGGAATGGAAGAATTACTATTTTTAAAATGTACACATTTCCCAAAGCAATCTGTGGATTCAATGAAATCTAAATTGCAACGGCAACAGCCATTCCAATGGCATTTTTTTCACAGAAATAAAAATTCCAGTGGAAATTTACAGAAATGAAAAACATTATAAAAATTATATGGAACCACAAAAGACCCAGCCAAAGCCACCTTGAGAAAAAGGAATAAAGCTGTAGGCTTCACAATTCCTGATTTTAAACTATATTACAAAGCTATGGTAATCAAAACAGCATGGCACTAGCATAAAAACAGACACATAGAATGGAATAGAATAGAGAGCTCAGAAATTAACCTACATACACACAGTCAGCTAATCTTCATCAAGGACACTAAGAATATACAATGGGGAAAAGATCATCTCTTCAATAAATGGTGTTGGGAAAACTGGATATTCACATGTAGATTAATGAAACTGGACACTTATCTTACACCATACACAAAAGTTAACTCAAGTGGACTAAAGACTTAAATGATACTTTCTGATCAGAACAGCATGCTTGTGAAGCTGTCACTTATGAGCACCTTTCCCGTAGGTAAGCATCCAATAAACTAAAACCTGTACCTACTTCATCCTGGAACATTCTCTTACCCTCTTGTGGGCTGGCCTTATCACCTCAGCTACCTTGTCACGTTCTTGCTCAGAAGTTTTGCCTTTTATTTCTCCTGCATTTCTAGCAACACCTGAGGTTGTTATCTAGCATTGATTTCTTTTTTCTTTCTTTTTTCTTTTTTTGAGACAGAGTCTCATTCTGTTGCCCAGGCTGGAGTGCAATGGCACAATCTTGGCTCACTGCAAACTCTGCCTTCCGCATTCAAATGATTCTCCTGCCTCAGTCTCCCAAGTAGCTGGGATTACAGGCACATGCCACCATGCCCAGCTAATTTCGTATTTTTAGTAGAGATGGGGTTTCTCCATGTTGGCCAGGCTGGTCTCAAACTCCTAACCTCAGGTGATCCACCTGCCTCAGTCTCCCAAAGTGCTTGGAATTACAGGTGTGAGTCACCACACCTGGCCTGTAGCATTGATTTCTATTAGTTGCTTCCTTGGAAAAGTTCAGAGGAAATGTTTTGGAGCCCAGACTTTGGAGCCAACACCTGGGTTGAGAATCTTAGGTCTCACACTTACCACCTAGATGTCCTTGGGGAAGTTGCACCGATTATCTATGCCACAGTTTCACCACTTATAAAAGATAAAAGAATAATGGTGTCTATTATTACAGAACATATTATTATAGATTTCTAAAGATATACATATGTATCTATACAGATAGATATACATCCCACATATGTACACACACATATACATATATACACACACATACACACACACATATACACACACATATGGTAGATAAAATCATGCTCCCTGTACTCAACCCACCCCCCACCCCTGCAACAGATGTCCACATCCTAACCCTGGGAAACTGTGATTAGGTAACCTTACACGTTAAGAAGGGACTGTGCAGATGTCACTAACAAGGATCATGAGATGGGAGAGAATCCTGGATGATCTGATGGGCCCCACATGATCACAGGGTTTCTTATAAGAGGGAGATGGGAGGATCAGAGTCAGAGGAGGAGACTCAAGGATGGAAGCAGAGGTCAGAGAGACTTGAAGATGCTGTGCTGCTGACTTTGAAGATGGAGTAAGGGGGCACAAGCCAAGGAGTGCGGGCAGCCTCTAGAAGCTGGAACAGGTGAGAAACAGACTCTCTCTTACAGCCTCCAGAAGAGAGCACAGCCCTGTCAACTTTTTTTTTCTTCCTTTCTTGTTTTTTCTTTTTTTTTTCTAGATGGACTTTTGCTCTTGTTGCCCAAGCTGGAGTGCAGTGGTATGATCTCAGCTCACTGCAACCTCCGCCTCCCAGGTTCAAGTGATTCTCCTGCCTCAGCCTCCCGAGTAGCTGGGATTATAGGCGTGTGCCACCATACCCAGCTAATTTTTGTATTTTTAGTAGAGACAGGGTTTCACTATGTTAGTCAGGCTAGTCTCGAACTCCTGACCTCGGGTGATCCGCCCACCTTGGCCTCCCAAAGTGCTAGGATTACAGGCGTGAGCCACCATGCCTGGACTGCCAACTTCTTAATTTTAGGAATTTTAACCTCCAGAACTGCAAGGTTGTATTATTAAACCACTGAGTTTGCGGTAATATGTGGTGGCAGCCATAGAAAACTAACATAGATTTTGATGCCTGCAAGCACAGCGGCAATAGGAACTGATACAGCGTTATTATAAACCACCCGGAACAGGACCAAAAGCACCATCAGCACCACGCAGGTCTTCATAAGCGACCAACAGAAAGTCCTTCTGAGCTGAGGGTGAGACACAGCTTCCTGAGTTGCTGGAGCATGAAGCTGGCCTGTGGCTCCCGGGGCAATGAGCACCTTAGCTGCCCAGAGCAGCTGATGAGGAACCGGAGAGGCTGAAGTTCCCCTGAGAAAACAGCACCAAGCAGTTAGAATGGACACGCGCACGTGCTGACCGAGCTGCAGTGGGTTCCTAACAGTCTGCAAATCCCCTCCCCAAAGAACACCAAGACGGCTCTACTCATGTGGCTGAGGGAATAATTCCAGTCCAGTTCTGGGGTTCTGGGGTTCTGCATCCTCCCTTGTGCATGCCACATGGGATATTTTCCACCCAGTTTTGAGTGGGGAACCTCTCCAGCTACCAGAGCAGAGATCTGGGGTTGCTGCATAGGCACCTGCTCAGGGTTTGCTTTTTAAACAGGGATTC
This sequence comes from Mandrillus leucophaeus, assembly GCF_000951045.1. Classification (NCBI taxonomy): domain Eukaryota; kingdom Metazoa; phylum Chordata; class Mammalia; order Primates; family Cercopithecidae; genus Mandrillus; species Mandrillus leucophaeus. The sequence goes on from NW_012103477.1 coordinate 2,766,811, forward strand.
TCTCTCTCTCTCCCTCTCTCTCTCTCCCCCACCACCCACCCTTCCCTGACTTGTCGTGTGTCCCCCCATAACATTCCCCACATTCATCTCCCCATAAGCCAGAGCATCACATGCAAGGAGAGGTGTCTCTTTACATTTCAGTCAGTTTAGACGGGCTGGTATCATGAGCATGTCTCTGGGTGAAACAGAATAAATAGGATGGTGGCAGGCACAGGCTCCAAGTGCAGCTGTTAAACATGAAAGGGTGGGGGCTGGAGCATTGTGGTTCTGGGAGAAAGGGGAGAGGGACCTGGGGACCCATGTCATAAGAATGACCAGGACAAAGGAACAACAAATGACTTTAAAAGGCCGGTCTCGCCAGTTTCAGTGAACACAAGCGGCATCCCAAAAGGGGCCAGCGTGGACGGAATATTTAGAAAACCTTAGTTTGGTAGAGAAAGGAGGAAGAGCAAGAGAGAGTGGGAGGGAGGAAAAATAGAAGCAAGTGATGATCCCCTGTTACTGTTATAAATGGGTGCTGTTTGCAGTGACAGAGACGAAAGTGTCCACAGTTCACTCCTGGCCTTCACAAAGTGGAGTGGGGAGGAAAAGGCAGCAACCACAGCCACAGAGTTCACTCCAACCAGAGCGAGCCCAACACACAAGGCCTGGCTCGGAGGCTCCTAAAACTGCCTCAGGGAGTCAGCCCTCCAGAAAGAATGATTCTAAGCTCTTCTTCCCAGGAGTGCGGGGTCACACGGTCAGATTCACTCCCTCCACTTCACAGCCCTCATTCTGCAATGAGGTACTCACCTGGGGCCCACCTGTGTGACTTTCACACGGTGTCAGGGAGCTGCCCTTCCCCAAAGAGTAATGTATACTCAGCAAGAACAGGTGCCCAAAAACCCCTGTGTGCCTGAACCCATGAGCAGCCTGCAGGACCCCTGCCCCAAATGCCGGTGACTCAAATCCCATCCCTGCCAGGGAACAGACCCCAATCAGAACAGAGCCTGGAGTGAGAAAGGGTGATTTTCATGGACACCTCCACACACAGAAAACACTCCCCATCCTACCACCCAGGGAGTAAACCTCCTCCCCTCAAAAAAGCATCCTCCTCTTTCTCCTCTCCTTGAGCTCCAGCTCATCAGAAAGCACCCACAACAGAAGGTGACACACAAGCGAACAGCGGGTCCCATGGCTCCTTGGCAGGTGCAGAAATGCGATATTATCAAGCGCTGTTGATCTCCGTGGTGGGGACAATGGCGACTGAGGCGAGACTGAGACTGAACAGGACACCGTGGGCATTCACCAAGGGTTGACCATGTGCCCAGCACTGTGCATTTTCTCATTTATCCCAGCAACAGCCCTGTGAGGTGGGATGACGGCGATCCTCATCTGACATCTGAGGAAACGGGGGTTGAGGGATCCTACGCCACTCCCCCAGGCCCCACCAGGGAGTGGCAGAGCTGGGATTCCAGGCTGACTGGGACTACAGAACCAGGCTCTATGCTGGCATGGCCCCGTCTCTCTCCACCATGACACCATTGGACAAGTTAGCTTAGAAAAACTAAGGCAAAAGTTTTTGAAGAAGGAACATTCAAACCAGAATGTTTGCATCCAGGACTTGAAATACTCAGACAGAAGAGTCTTGAGGACTGTTGAGAGTAACCCCTCATGTTGCAGAGGAGAGATATGGCCTTGTGTGGTCAAAGCTCACTCAACTTCATGGCAAGGCGATGATGGCCACTTTGATAATGGCTGTGGGCCTTCTCATCTCAGAAGCCTGCAAATGTTACCTTATGATGCAAAAGGGACTTTACAGATACAACTCGGTGAAGAATCCTCCAACCTGGGCAACATGGCGAAACTCCGTCTCTTATGTATAAATACATAAATAAATAAATACGAAAATTAGCCAGGTGTGGTTGCACACACCTGTAGTCCCAGCTCCTTGGGAGGCTGAGATGGGAAGATTGTTTGAGACCGGGAGGTTGAGGCTGCAGTGAGCTATGATTGTGCCGCTACACTCCAGCCTGAGCAACAGAGTGAGACCTGTCTAAAAAAAAAAAAAAGAAGAAGAACCCTGAGCTTGGGAGATTACCCTAGATTAACCAGGTGGGCTCTAAATGCAAGCACAGGTGTCCTCATAAGAGGGAGACAGAGAAATATTTGGTACAGAAGCAGAGAGATCTATGTGACCCACAGAGACAGAGACCGGAGTGATACAGCGACGTGGCCTCAGGCCAGGGAACGCCAGGAGCCACCAGAAGCTGGAAGAGCCGGGGAGTAGAGTCTCCCCTGGAGCCTCCAGAAGGACCCAGCCCTGCCAACACCTTGACTTTACCCCCTTCAGACTGAATTCAGATGTCTGTCCTCCACAACGGTTTTCCACCACCGGGTTTGAGATAATTTGTTACAGCAGCTAGGGGAAAGCAGCCATGACCAAACTGGGCTGGAACCCTGGTCTCCAGACCCTGTCTTCAGGGCCCAACAAAACCCACAGACACAAGAAAGTGCATTTCCAGACACAGCCTTGCTCCTGTAGGTGGAGAAGTGAGTCCACGTGGAACTGGACAGAGCCTGGAATGCACCAATGGGCAGCACTCCCACCCTCACGGATGCAGCAAAGGTGATGGACGGGAGGGGTTGCCATCGGAAGGGCGACTATGGAAGGCCTGCAGCTTTGCAGGGAAGTTACTTGCTGATATGTCATAGATTTAATGCTTCTTTTCCCCAGACAGCTCCCCCAGCAGGATTTTGCACACATTTCATTCCTTAGAAAACTCACAGAGAGGCATTTTCTTGCCCTCTCCATACAGCTTTTCCTGTTAGTTAAGAAAACGAAGAATGGATGCCCTGGGCTGAGCCCACACCACTTCCAGCCCAGGGGCTGGGTCTCCAAAATCAAGATCCAGAGATGATTTGGAAGGGAGATCTTCTTTTGGGCAATTACTGATTTCTCATTCGAGGTCAGCTGGTTGAAATATTAGCATTTGTAAAGCAGGAAATTGGATAAGGCAACCCTCCTGCTGTCTGGGGACTCTGTAGTGAAGACCATGTGTGGAGACCAATGACCCACATGCCCTGACCCCCAAACTCAAGCCGGGTCAATCACAAGGGCCTGGGCAGGGCTGGCACCTGATGTCCCCTGGGAGCAGGTGCAGTGGAGCAGGGGCAGCCCCCTCAACAGAAGGAGGCTGGGCAGACAGAGCTGAGCCTGCTGCAATCCTAGACCATCCCTGCTGGAGGAAGCCCCATGCCAGACGGGCCCCAGGTCCCTGTTAGTCCGCTCGGCCTGCCATAATGAAATACCACAGACTGGGCGGTTCAACAACCAACATTTATTTTTCCCTATTTGTGATCTCAAAGTCCAAGATCCAGGCGTTCATGGCTTTGGTGTCTCCTGGGCTTGCAGGCCATCCCCTTCCTGCTGTGGCTTCACACACTCTTTCCTCTGCACGAGAGCATCCTTGCCGTCTCTTCCTCTCCTTAGAAGGACATCAGTCCAATCAGACAAGGCTCCCACCCTTATGACATTGTTTAACCTTCAATCTCCTGAAAGGTCCTATCTCCAAATACAGTGACATTGAGGGTGAAGGCTTCAACCCATGACTTCGTGGAGAGGAAGCACAACGGAGCCTGTCATAGTGCCCCGGCTGGTTTGTCCAGGCCGCGCACCCAGCCTGGGGAGCCCTGGGAGCATTCTTTTCCCTGCGTTCACTTGCAAGCTTCTACTTGACATGTGTTTTCTCTCACCCTGTTATCTTTCAGAAGAAGGGGAAAGAAAACAGAAACAGACATGAAAGCGGCGTGTAAACTCAATCACCCAGGATCCAGCTAGCAACACTCTTCAATTACCTGGGAAGGTTTCCCCGTCCTGCTCTGGGGAGAGAGAGGCCGCTGACAAGAAAGGCTGCATCATGCCAGAGGGCTTGTTTGAGAAATGAAAGAGTTTGAAGGGTTCATCCTGGGGCCAGAAGAGAAGCCGCGCAGCCCCCCGCACCTTGCACACCATAGAACCAGGTGCTGCATGCGGAATGCAGGCTTGACAACTGCCCCCGCCGCCCCCAGGCTCCATCTTGGGCCTGCATGGGCTTCCCAAGGCAAGGAGGGGAAACCAGGACTCAGTGATTTTCCACAACAAAATCTGAAAAGAGAGACTTTTCCTCTCCCCCCATTAACTTCAAAGTGCCCGGAAAATTAATGAAGCAGAAATCCCTGCTCCCTGGACATTCCAGGGACCAGAAACCAGACTGTAATATGTCAAGAGATAATAGGAGGGCCAGGGATTAGCTCTTGATTCAGCTTGATTCAGTGTCTCTTGATTCAGCTCCCCCGGGCACCCGTTGATGCTGCTCTTCAATTCTTCTCGGCATAGCTCCTGACTCGGGCCCCAGCCTCTGTCTATCTCGCTGGCATCTCTCTCAGAGCGAAGTCAAGGATTAGCTAATATTTGCAGATAGAAAGGGCTCCCTACAGAATAAACATGAATACCATTATGGCTGGGTCCCTGGCCGGTCTCCGATCCAATTGCAAAACCTTGTTGCCCTTTCAGGCACGGCCGAGAATAACAGAGAAGGCAGTGCTCCTTGAGACTCTGGTTCCAACTCCAGAGCCAGCGCGCACAGACGTCTCTGCACAGCACAGGGAATGGGCGTTCATCCCGAAATCAATCCTCAGTGCAGAGCCTCCCACAGGTGAGAGACCAAGCCCAGCGAATGGTTTTCAAAGTTCAACCAGACAAAGATGAAACCACCCTGGAAGATGTCACCCTCGAGCCTACTCCTGCTGTGACCCTGAGGGGCAGTTCGGGGGCAGAAAGGAGACATCTGGATTGGGGGTTGGTAGGTTCCCGAAAGTGGACACTGACCTGACTTATGCTCAGGTGCAGAGCTGCAGTTGCCAGCTGTAAGTCCCAAGTCCCAGGAAAGGAAGGGAAGGTGCCTTATGCATGTTCATTTCATTCCTTCAGCCACCTGGCAAGCATGAGGCCCGCACCTAGCATTGGCAGGCCTAGGGCAGGAGCCCCCTGGAGGCCCATATATAAATCACACTAACAAACCACTCGATAAAATGTGTTCTATCCTCTGACCTTGACAAATATACTTCCTGCCGACCCAGAAGGCCAGGTCTAAATTTAGAATTCTCCAACTCCTTAAAGTTAAGCATCAGAATACACGTGGCAGCAGGAATTGTGATGCTTAAGAGTGGGTCCACCCTCTGGCTCTGCCCCAGCTCTCCCCACCTCATCTCTATCCTGCACAAGGACACACCCTGCCCTGGCACGAGTACCCCAGGCTATACAAGCCCAGACCCAGCCCTGTCCACACCCTCCACTAACAGCCCCTTTGCCACTGTTTGTCCCAGGAAGGTGGATTCAAGTGGGCCCTAAAAACGGCTCGAGATTTAGATCTGGGAATCCTGGGGCTGCAGATACCGGAGCATGAGCTAAAGAGAGGGGCCAGTCACAGACTCTAGATTGACAGGTCCCCTGGTCATGCAGACTCCCGCTCAGATGCAGGAGGTCAGGGTGGGTCTTCAGGGCCCAGCCTCTCTGAGACTGGACAGAGCGCTGGGCCCAGTACAGATGCCATCCCCCACCAGTCTCCCCTGCTGATGGCCTCTAAGCCAAGAGGGACAGGGAGGCAGCCACCTCAACTCCCCACAGCAAACCCTTGGGGTACGAAGTGTGATGTCAGCAAATTACTAATGAGAAGAAGGGAAGTCACACCACCACATCTCCTTGGTTCTAAGACACTCATTCTCGTTTCTCCGTTTAGCTTGTGTGGAATTGGGACATATTTTATAATTATGATGAATGCTAAATGTAATGGGGTTTCACTTGCTCTCCCTGGGTGCTGTTGTTAGGTCGATGTTGCCCCCTACAGGCAAAGGCATTTTAGAATTGTGGGCTCCAGGAGATCGCAATGCGAGCCTGGTCTTCGTTCTCACTCAGCAGGGCGGAGATCTTCCGTGAGTCCGGGAACCAGAGGCATCACATGGTGGCCCACCGTGGGCCGTGCAGGAGCTCAGGAGCTGAGGACTGGGGGGCATGGGCTGGAGGGTCAGGGTAGGGCTCCCTCCTTCCTCACTTGGGTGCAGAAAGCTTCCTACCTGGAGCAGGGCACCTGCAACAGATGGGAAATCCTAAGTCCTGGGCCTCAACCCCAACCTCCCTCCCACTGGGTAAGTAAGGGAGCCTCAGGTTTTGCCAAAGCCAGACACTAGCACAGGCATGGAGGGGAACGCTGGGGCCCACCGCTTCTCCACCAAAGGTGACTTCTGGCAATCGCTCCTCGCTCAGACCAGTAAATATTCTAGAAAGAGAAGAAGTTCATTTCCTTAGAAGCAGGCAGGAGTCGCGACTTGCCCTTTCAATCAATAACTGATTATCTTGCTTGCAAATTCAATTCACTGCCTGAAACCAGTCTCTCCTGATGGATCCTGACAAGTGCAATTGTTTTGGCAGACTCTGTCAAAGAGAGAGGCCTCCCAGGGCGGGCAGATTCCATTCTGGCCCAGGCTTTTCAGTGAGTGGAAGAGAGGAGTCACCGGCTCCATGCCACTCATCTTCCAGGATCTGCCAACCATGAGCCCCCCCATCTCTGGAAAGCAGTGGTGCGTGGGAATTGCTTTATCTAAACTCACCCCTCTGCTCAAAAGTATGGGCTGCGGGTGGGAGAGCCACTGTTGCCCCCAACAGAAGAGGGGATGACAAATGGACCTGTCGTGTGTGGGTTCCTCTAAGCACTTAAGCAGGAAAGGATGCATGAGGTTTGCAGGTGACAGATTATGCTGGTTGACTTTCCAAAGCCAAGCTCCGGGCAATGTAGGTGACAGGGCCAACTCCCTTCCCTGACAGGGCTGCATGTTACAGTGGCACCAGGAGACAAAGAGTCTCTTCTATTCATTCACTTACTCATTCATTCCCTTATTCACTACCATCGCCCAGGTTTCATGCTGAGTCCTCTGGATACCAAAGAATGAAAGCTCCTTGTCCTTGAGGGGGACCATGCTTTCATTCAGTTATTCATTCTCCACTTACTAAGCCTGTAACGATGGCCCCAAAGTTTTTAAGCCTTAGTTGAGAATACAACTCAGTCTCTACATCCAGAATAACTCCTGACTCCTAGCCATAATCCAAAGCAGAATGAGATTAGGATCCTCACAGACACACATGATGAGATTTCAGACCATGTAGCCCAGAACCCCTCAGAATTTGTTCAAGAATTCCAAAAATGATCCTACAAAATTTCACTGTAATTAAATTTAAACCATTTTTAGAGGTAATGAAAAATCAACACATTCCCAAAGGTGTTAAAGGGAAAGTTTCACACGTCAGAGACTAGCAGGCTGTTTCCTGATGGACAGGCTACCTCGTTCCCAGGGAGAACCTAGAACCAAGGCTCTGACACTCTTCCTGAAGATTCAGGATTGATTAGGTATGTCATGGATGAGGAGGGCTGAGGGTACACTCTGACAGCACCCACACACTGGGCTCTGTTAATGCTGGGCAAGGGTCAGGCTCAAGTACATAAAGCTCATTCTCATTACAAGGGAGAAACCAGCAAGCATGGGGTGTGGAGACACAGCAGGGGGTATGGAGATGCAGCATGGGGTGTGGAGACGCAGCAGGGGTTATGGAGATGCAGCATGGGGTGTGGAGACGCAGCAGGGGGTATGGAGACACAGCATGGGGTGTGGGAGATGCAGCATGGGGTGTGGTGATGCAACGTGGGGTTTGGAGATGGAGCATGGAGTGGGGAAGACGCAGCATGGGGTGTGGAGACACAGCATGGGGTGCGGCAGATGCAGCATGAGGTGCAGGGATGAGCATGGGGTGTGGAGACACATCATAGGATGTGGAGACGCAGCATGGGGTGCAGGAGATGCAGCATGCAGTATGGAGATGCATCATGGGCTGTGGAGACACAGCATGGGGTGTGGGGATGCAGCATGGGGTGTGGGGATGCAGCATGGGGTGTGGGAGACGCAGCATGTGGTATGGAGACCCAGAATGGGGTGTGGAGACGCAGCATGGGATGTGGAGGGGTGTGGAGACGCAGCATGGGGTGTGGAGATGCAGCATAGGGTGTGGAGAGGTACCATGGGGTGTGGAGACACAGCATGGGGTGTGGAGATGCTGTATGGGGTGTGAGAGATGCAGCGTGGGGTGTGGAGACACAGCATGGGGTGTGGGGATGCAGCATGGGGTGTGGGGATGCAGCATGGGGTGCAGGAGATGCAGTATGGGGTGTGGGGATGCAGCATGGGGTGTGGAGGCGCTGCATGGGATGTGGGAGATGCAGCATGGGGTGTGGAGATGCAGCATGGGGTGTGGGAAACGCAGCAGGAGAAGTTGGAGATTCTGTCATTCTGGAATCAGTTTAAGTGGTTACTTAAAACCTGAAGGATTCCTATCCCACTTGTGTCTTAATCATAAGAAGCATAAATCTGTCTTCCAAACCTTTGTACCAATTTAATTGGAAAGAATCTTGGGATTGCAAGGTGGACTTTTTAAAGATTGTTTTTCTTTGTAGCTACATTCCTAGGAGTATCAAGACTTTCCTGGCATGTTTCAACTGAAAAAAGCTTTGGAAATAAGGTGGATGCTGAACTGTCTTTCATAATCCCTAATTTTAAAATGTCACATGCATCAAAATAGCTACATTGTTTTGGCGTGATAAGTAGATGCTATGCATCTGAACTATTAAAACTAAATTGGATGCCAATACAATACTGATTTAATCTTCCTTAATTACTTTTTCTTATGTTTGCTGTGGAAACCTTCAAACATACAGCAGAGTACAGGGAAGAGTCTAACGATCTCCCACATTCCCACAGTCCCGGGTTTAACTCCCTGTGTATGTGCTCGCAGTGAGACAAGACTGCATGGATTATGTTCACCAACATATGTCCAGCAGTGTAAGTTCACAATGAGTACTTGCTGAATGAGTGAATGTGCTTATTACCAATGTATGAGGGAAAGTTCTTGTATTGGTCTGTTCTCACACTGCAATGAAGAAATACCCAAGTGGGTAATTTATAAAGAAAAGAGGTTTAATTGACACACAGCTTCGCATGGTTGGGGAGGCCTCAGGAAACTTACAATCATGGCAGAAGGCACCTCTTCACAGGGTAGCAGGAGAGAGAATGAGTGCCAGCAGGGGAAATGCCAGACGCTTATAAAACCATCAGATCTCGTGAGAACTCACTCACTATCACGAGAACAGCACGGGGGAAACCACTCGCATGATTCAATTACCTCCCACTGGGTCCCCCCCACGACATGTGGAGATTATGGGATTCCAATTCAGGATGAGATTTGCATGGGGACCCAGCTAAACCATATCAGAGCTATCATGGCCACAAACACAGCCTCCAGAGCCAGGCTGGCAGGGTTCAGATCCTGCCTCTGCTGCTTGTTGGCTGTGTGACCCAGGGCAAGTTCCCTAACTTCTCTAATGGCTCCATCCATTGATAATCTTTGCCTGAATCAATTACTCCAGTCAGGGTTTTTTAAAAATGGTATTTTCTAACAATCCTTTCCCGTTTATTAGCTAAGATTCTTCTCTTAAGCACTATCACATCAACCAGGGCTATATATTTCTGATCAGTAAAGAAGAATAAGTGGTTAATTGTCTCCCTTTGTTTTTAACAGTAAGAATTTTGTGTTTTCAATGGCTGTCAATTGATTATTGTTTTCCTCTCTCTCTTTCTCATCTCTGTCTTCTTCTTTGTCATCTCTATCTCTTTCTCTCTCTCTCTCAGCTCTATCTCTTTCTCTCTCACCTCTCTCCCATCTCTCTCTCTCATGTCTATCTCCTCTCTCTCATCTCTCTTTCATCTCTCACTCATCTATATCTTTCTCTCTCTCATCTCTCTCACGTCTCTTTTTCTCTCTCAACTCTATCTCTTTCTATCTCTCATCTCTCTCCCATCTCTATCTCTATCTCTCATCTATGTCTCTTTCTGTCTCTCTTATCTCTCTCCCATCTCTCTCTCATCTCTTTCTCTCATCTGTCTGTTTCTGTCTCTCTCATCTCTCTCACATCTCTATCTCTTTCTCTGTCTCATCTCTGTCTCTTTCTGTCTCTCTTTCATCTCTCTCCCATCTTTCTCTCTCATCTCTATATCTTTCTCTCTCATCTCTCTCCCATCTCTATCTCTTTCTCTGTCTCTCATCTCTATCTCCTTCTCTCTCTCTCATCTCTCTCTCATCTCTCACTCATCTCTATCTCTTTCTCTATTTCATATCTCTCATCTCTCTCCCATATCTCTCTCTCATCTCTATCTCTTTCTCTCTCTCATCTCTCTCCCATCTCTGTCCTTCTCTCTCTCATCTCTACTCTTTCTATCTCTCATCTCTCTCTCATCTTTCTCCCATTTTTCTTTCTTTCTCATCTCTATGTCTTTCTCTCTCTCTCATCTCTCTCATCTTTCTCTCTCTCATCTCTATATCTTTCTCTCTCTCTCATCTCTCTCCCATCTTTCTCTCTCTCTCATCTCTATATCTTTCTCTCTCTCTCATCTCTC
>NW_012103477.1:2777862-2805675 GCF_000951045.1 Mandrillus leucophaeus
TCTCTCTCATCTCTATCTCTTTCTCTCTCATCTCTCTCCCATCTCTATCTCTGTCTCTGTCTCTCTCTTTCTCTCTCTCTCATCTCTGTCTCTTGCTTCCTTTCTCTCTCTTATCTCTGTCTCTTTCTCTCACACTCACCCCACTTTGTCCTACTCTGTTTTTCTTTTTTGGAATATCATTATGAATTTATGGGTTTTTACACATCCCATGTGTTGCAGTCATTATTTTTTATGCTTAAATTGTCCCATTTGAATAATGGGTGTCTTGTCACATCAGTTCCTGTGCTCTTTTGATAAAACCCCAATGGCCTTTGGTAGGTTCCTAGCTTTGGGGGAACAATATGTTTTAGGCAAGCACACCTTGTGTATTTCCTACTCAGGCCTGGAATCAGACTTTTTTTATCCCCAGAGTCTCCTGGTTCCTTTTCATGATGAATGAAATTTGGAGACGCCAATCTGGGTGCTAGGAACACTTTTTGCTTCTGGGCATTTTTAGTGGGCACCACCAGCACGTGCATTTATTCAAAACACAAAGATATCATGAGATCATACTGATATTCCCAGTTCAAACTTACCTTTATATGGATTTTATTTTATTTATTTGGTTTTATAATGGTATCTCTCTTTTTACACGAAAAATCTGACACCTTAGAGATATACACATAATTAATGAACTTGCTTAATCTTTTATATAATACTTTTAAAATGTAATAAGGCTTTCAAACAAAATTTAAGATTGCTTTGCAGCACTACTTGTGCTTTGAATGTGTTGATGAAGGATATATAGTCAATGAAATAATTCTATTCACTATGTAATAACCTCACTTTGTTTTCAATTATCATTTATCTTGGGATTTTTTAATTTTACTTTTTTATTTATAAACTTAACTTTATAATTTACGTGATGCCAAAGTAAAAAGCATAGAACAAAATAAATTCAGAAAAGAGTTGCTTTCATCCTGTTTCTTGCTCTGTCTTCCTTCTAGTCCTTTAGGGTTTTTTATTCTCATCAAAAAGTAACAAACTAAATACACAAACATGAAATAACAGACTAAGTCCACTCCTTCATTGGGTCCATTTAACAACATATTCTGGATACCACTGGGTTTTGTGTTTGTGTGTTTGTTTGTTTGTTTGTTGTTTTTGTTTGTTTCTTTTTGAGACAAAGTCTTGCTCTGTCGCCCAGGCTGGAGTGCAATGGGGCAATATTGGCTCACTGCAACCTCCACCTCCTGGGTTCAAGCGATTCTCCTACCTCAGCCTCCCAAGTAGCTGAGATTACAGGCATCTGCAATCACGCCTGGCTAATTTTTGTATTTTTAGTAGAGACAGGGTTTCCCCATGTTGGCCAGGCTGATCTTGAACTCCTGACCTCAACCGATTTACTGCCTTGGCCTCCCAAAGTGCTGGGATTACAGGTGTGAGGCACTGCGCCCAGCCCCACTTTCTATTTGTGAACGGATATCCCTCTCATGCTTTTTAATTGAGGAAAACTTTGAATTCAGTAAATTGCACAGATCTTAACTGTAAAATTCAATAACTTCTGACAAATATACGTACAGAGTTGACCCTTGAACTGCGTGGGGGTTAAAGGCACACAGCCCGTGCACAGTCAAAAATCTGCACGCAAACTTAATACCCTATTGTCAACCAAAAGCACAGTAGTTTGACACACATGTAGTATGTTCTATGTATTATATACTGTATTCTTACAACAAAGTAAGCTAGAGAAAAGAAAATGTTACCAAGAAACTCATGGGAAAGAGAACATATATTGACTGCTCATTAAGTGGAAGTGGATCATCATAAAGGTGTTCCTCATCATCATCTTCACGTTGATTATGCTGAGGAGGAGGAAGAGGAGGGGTTGATCCTGCTGTCTCAGGGGTAGCAGAGGTGAAGGAAAATCCGTGTATCTGTGTATAAGTGGACTCATGTAGTTCAAACCCCTCAAACCCATGTTGTTTGAGGGTCAACCGTGTATATATATTTTATTGGGATATATATATATATATATATATATATATGTATTGTGGTATATATATGTGTGTGTGTGTATATATATCCCAATGAAACTAATACTTCAATCAAGACATACATTTATTATAAGATACCAATCAACATGAACATTTAGATTATCTCAGAGTATTCTCTTGTGCCTCTAAGTCAATCTCTACAGGCAACCACAGGTATGAATTCTATCACTACAGTTTATTTTTGCCAACTGTGGGACTTCATATACAATTAAAAATCTGGGTGAACTCTTGGTCAGCATAATGTTTTTGAGGTCCAAAACATGTTGTTGCATGTATCACTAATTTATTCTTTTTTATTGCTGAAAGGTTTTCCAATATATAGATATACCACAATTTACTCATTTATCTATTAATGAATACTTGACCTACTTCCAATTTGGGACTGTTATTAATGGAACTGATATTGACGTTCTTGGACATATCTTTTGTGGACATATGTTTTCATTTCTCTTTGGTAAATACCAAGGAGTTGAATTGCTGGGTCATACAGTAAGTTTATATTTAACTTTACGATAAGCTACCAAAATATTTTCCAAAGTGTCTGTAACATTTTGCATTCCTACCAGTAATGGATGAGAATTCCAGTGGCTCTACATCCCTGCTAACACTTGCTATTGTCAATATATTTTTCTTTTTACTCATTCTAAAAGATATATAGTGGTATCTCACTATAGCTTTAAATTGCAGCTCCATAGTTATTAGTGATGTTGTGTCTTTTCACATGCTTATTTTCTCTGCACATATATTTTTAAATAAAACATCTGCACAAATGTATTGCCCATGTTTAACTGAGTTGTTTGCTTTTTACTGGACTCTTGTTATTGTGAACGCAAGCCATTTGTCAGATGTGTGATTCACAAGTGTTATCTCCCAGTCTGTGGCCTGTCTTTGCATTCTTGTGAAAGAGCCTTTCACAGAGCAGAAATTTTTAATTTTGATAAAGCCCAAATTATCTATATCTTTTCTCATACAGATCATGCTTTTAGTGTCACATTTAAGTAATATTTTCTTAACCAAGGTTACAACATTTTTTCCTGTATTTTCTTCTCAAACTGTGTTGTCTAAGATGCTAGTCACTAACTACTTGTGACTATTTAAATTTAGATTAATGAAACTTAAATGAAATATAAAATTCATTTCTTCAGTCACACTAGCCACATTTCAAGTGCTCAGCAGCCAGATGTGCTCAGTGTCTCCCACACTTACTAGAAAGCACAGATCGAACATGCCTATCATTACAGATGGGTATGTTCTGTGGAAGAGGATTTTTGTAGAAGTTTTACAATTTTAGGCTTTACATTTAGAAATCATAAGAAGCAAGTATGGGTTGAGGTTATGTATTTATTTATTTATTGGTTTGCTTGCTTAAGTATATCAATGTTCAATTGTTCCAGCATCATTTTAAAAAAGAAGTTGCTTTTTCCATTTAGTTGCTTTTGTACCTTTGTTAAGACCAACTGACCATATATTTCTTGGGCTTATTTCTAGACTCTGTATTCTGCTCTATGCTTTTACCAACACCATGCTATACTAACTATGGTAGATTTATAGCAAATCTTGAAATCAAGTCATGTGAATTTAAGTAGGGAAATGTTTTTCCTGCTTTTATTTTCTGGAAAAGTTTGTACAGAGCTACTGTTACTTGCTTGTTAAAATATATTGTAGAATTTACCAGTCAAGCCCACCATGGCTGGAGTTTTGTAGAAAGGATTTTAACTACAAGTTTAACATCTTTAAAAGGCATAAGAGGCCGGGCGCGGTGGCTCAAGCCTGTAATCCCAGCACTTTGGGAGGCCGAGACGGACGGATCATGAGGTCAGGAGATCGAGACCATCCTGGCTAACACGGTGAAACCCCGTCTCTACTAAAAAATACAAAAAAACTAGCCGAGCAAGGTGGCAGGCGCCTGTAGTCCCAGCTACTCAGGAGGCTGAGGCAAGAGAATGGCGTGAACCCAGGAGTCGGGGCTTGCAGTGAGCCGAGATCGCGCCACCGCACTCCAGCCTGGGCAACAGAGCGAGACTCCGTCTTAATAATAATAATAATAATAATAATAATAATAATAATAATAAAAGGCATAAGACTATTCAGGCTATCTATTTCCTCCTGAGTGAACTCGGGCAGTTTGTGTCTCTCAAGGAATTGATGCGTTTTCTTCTAAATTGTCAAATGTATGAACATAAAGTGGTTTGTAAAATGCCCTTATTATCTTTTGATGACTGTAGTATCTGCATCAATGTCCTCTTTTACGTTCAAGATATTAGTTGTTTGGGTCTTTTTTGTTCTTGCTCCGTCTGTCTTGAATTTTATCAATTTTATTGATCTTTTTAATAAAAAGCAGCTTTTGGTTTTACTGCTTCTCAACATTATTTTTCTATTTTCAATTTCATTGTTTTGAGCTCTTTATTCTTTCCTTCCACTTGCTTGTTGTCCTTTTAATTTGCTCTCTTTTTTCTATTTTCTCATGGAAAATAGAAAAAAGGACATAACATATTAGAATCTGTGTGATGCAGCTAAAATAGAGCTTAGAGGGAAATTTCAAGCATTAAGTGTTTACATTAGAAAAAAAGAAAGGCTGCACATCCTCGTTTTTTCTAATATAAACATTAAAATGCTTGAAACTTCCCTCTAAGCTCTACTTGGCCACATCACACAAATTTTGATATGTTGTTTTCTTATTTTCACTCAATTCAAAATATCTTTAAAGTTTCCTTTTGGCTTCCTCTTTGCCCCAAGAGTTATTTAGAAGTGCAATGTTTAATTTTCAAGATTTTCTAGCTATCTCTCTGTTATCAATTTCTAGTTTAAATCTTATATAATCAGAGAACATACTTTTCATGATTTCAATTCTTTAAAATTTTTGAAATCTGTTAATGTTTTCCATGTGCCCCAGAATTTGGATTATCTTAATGAATCTTCCATCTGAATATTCCTTGTGAATTCTGGTTTTTAGTAGAATATTCTATATATGTCAATTAGGTCATATTCATTTAAAGTGTTGCTCAAGTATTCTGTATTCTTCCTGATTTTCTATTTGTTCTGTTGATCACTGACAGAAGAGTGTTGAAGTCTCCAAGTAGAATTGTGAATTTGTCTGTTTCTCTTTCAATTCTGGTTTTTGTTTCACATGTTTTGAGGCTGTATTGTCATGTGAATAGTGACGTGGGATTGTTAGGTCTTCCTGGTTAAGTGACCACTTAAAATTACTCACTGTCCCTCTTCTTTTTTCTGAAAGTGTTACTTGCTTTGAAGTTTATTTTGTCAGATATTAGTATAGCCACTTCAGCTTTCTTTTTCTTGGGTTTTTGTGTGAAATATGTTTTTCTATCCTTTACTTTTTACACACACACACACACACACATATGTTTAAGCAGATTTTTTGTGCATACACATATTTTCATCCAATCTGAAATCTATGCTTTTTATTTGGTATATTTAGACTATTTATTAACACAATCACATTTAAAGTGATTACCAATATGGTTGAATATAGGTGAAATACATTTTCCTTTATTTCATTATTTTCTATTTGTCCCCTTTGTTTCTTGTTCATTTCTTTCCCTTTCTTGCCTTCATTGGTCCTATTTAAATGTTTTTAGAACTCCATTTTAATTTTTCTTTTGGATTTTTGGCTGTATCTCTTTGTATTATTCTTTAGAACTTGCTCAAAGGACTACAGTATTCATACCTAATCTATCATCACATACCTAGAGTTAGTATACGCGTGTAAGAGCTGCTCCTTCTCCTCACCAACATTTGATATGATCAGTCCTTGTAATTTTAACTCATCTGGTAGATGTATAGTGGTATTTCATAGCAATTTTAGTTTCCTTTTTGTGTCTAATGATGTTGAATATCTTCTCATGCATTTATTTGTTATTGGAATAACATCTTTGAGAAAGTGCTGTTCAAATCTTTTGCCCATTTTTATTGAGTTGTTCATTACTACTGAGTTTTAAGAATTCAGCCTAGTGCAGTGGCTCATGCCTGTAATTCCAGCACTTTAGGAGGCTGAAGCAGGCAGATCACCTGAGGTCAGCAATTTGAGACCAACATGGCCAACATGGTGAAATCCTGTCTCTACAAAAAATACAAAAATTAGCCAGGCATGGTGGTACTTGCCGGCAATCCCAGCTACTCAGGAGGCTGAAGCAGGAGAATTGCTTGAACTCAGGAGGTGGAGGTTGCAATGAGCCAAGATTGCATCACTGCACTCCAACCTGAGCAACAGAGCAAGACTCCACCTCAAAAAAAAAAAAAATCATTATATATTCTGGGCATACAATCTTTAGCAGACATACTCTCATAATATCTTATTACCTGTCTAATGTTTGTAATATTTGTAGAGTTGTTCCTATTCCCTTTTTCATTTCTGTTATTGGTAATGAGTTCTCTTTCTTTTGTTCTTGATGAGTTTTCTTAGGAGTCTGTCAATTGTATTGATCTTCTCAAATAATCTACTTTTGGTGTTCTTGTTTGCCTCTATTGTATGCTTGCTTTCTATGACATTTATTTTTGCATTGGTCATCATTTCTTTCCTTTTATATTTTTGAAGTTGGCTTGGTATTCTTTTTCTTGCTTCTTGAAATGAAAGCTTGAGATATTTATTTTTAGCCTTTCTTCTTTTTTATATATAAGGCTATAAATTTCTCTCTAAGCACTACTTTAGCATACAAGTATGATATGGTGTACCTTCACTATCGTTTAAAATATTTTCTAATTTCCAAGTTTCCTGTGTGATTTCCTTTTTGAACCACAGGTTACTTAGAAGTGTGTGGTGTGTGGCTTAATTAATAATCAGTTGGAGATTTTCAATTATCTTTTCGTTATTGATTTCTGGCTTAATTGCACTGTGGTCAGAGAACATACTCTGAATTATTTCAATCCTTTGAAAATTGTTAAGGCTGCTTTACAGGGTACTATATGGTCAATTTTGGCAAATGTCCCATGTTCATTTATTCAGGTAGAAAAAAGGTACATTCTATCAGTGTTTTATATGTCCATTAGGTCAATTTGATCTATTGTATTGTTCAGATCTTCTATATCCTGTATGATCATCTTGTCTGTTTGTTCTATAAACTATTGAGAAATATGTCTTGACATCCCCTAACAAGATGGTTATGTCTTTGCAACTTTCCCATTTTTACGTTTTCTGAATTTTTGTTCTGTATTTGAAGTATAAACTTATAGTGTCATCCTGACTGGGAGTCTACTTTTTGATCTGCTTTAGACATTGCAGTAGTTGATGAAATACTGACTTTGTGGGGGAAATACCGCTTCTGATAAGGAAAAATGTGTGAAAATTGGCAGAGAGGAATTCAAGAGAGGAAACACTATGGGTACTCCCTGATGGACACTCTGCAGCCTAATAATTAGGAAAAATAGTGTAAAGCCCTCCGTGCCTTTAACATGCCCTCCCTCCTAACATGCCAGCCCTTGAGAAACATTCCACTGACACACCCAAGACTTTGAGCTAGAAGCCTTTCCCAAGCTGCTGAACTGGGAATTAAGATACAAATGAGTCACACACTAAGCTGATTTTCTGTTAATTGAAATCAAGATAGAAACCTAAGCAGTCCGGAAAGACACAGAGGGTTCCAAGGACCAAAGCAGGGAAGAAAAAGCTGCCAAAGGCAAAGAAACATGACAGAGTTACATTTCCCATGAGCTTTGGAAGAACGGGGACATGCAGGGTGGAGAATCAGTGGTTCTCCTGTACTTGCAGTAATCTCCCCAGGGCTCACCCAGACTGCTGTATGTGGTCTTCAGGTCTCCATGCAGATAGGCACTCCCTCTTAAAGAGATGGACTTCTCTATGTAAAAGTGGCCCTGACTCACAGTCACTATGGGCGAGTTACACCATGGCTCAGTGACTCACATGAGGAAGCAAGTTACATGCTTTTGTATATAGCTGTCCCCAAGGGGCAGGGTGATGGCCAAGGATGTCTCCTCTTCATTGTGACTGTGAGTCAGATTATCAAAGGTGTCCTGGGTACAAACCACATGTCCACACCACAGAAGCTGCAGGCAAAGTGCTCCATGGCCCCTGCCCTGGAGGAACTTGCAAGTCAAGTGAAAATGCAACTGATAAAACCACCTGAGAACACAGTAAGGTGACCCTTGGAGACTCAAGAACCAAATTCTTGGAGACCCATGGAGACTCAAGAACAAAACTCTTGGTTGCTATAGAAGCTCAGGGAAGTAAGGGCTCAGGGAGGACTAAAATCATCAAGAAAGACTTTAAGAAAGCAGTGGGGCTTGACTAGACACTAGGACAATGGTCAGGATACAGGAAGTATAAGGAGACCATTCAGCGGTGGGAACAGTGTGATTAGGGCACCAAGGGAGCTGAAAGAGGCTGTGAGTCCTGGTCAAAGCAGCAGCCAGGACAGGCTTGAGCCAGCCCTGGGGCTGCCAGGCAGAAAACCACAAAGAAAACATTCCTATGCTTGGATGTTCAAGTCTCATTCTTAAACAGCTTCATTGAGATATAATTTATATACCACGTAATTCACCCATTTAAATTGTACAATTCAATGTTTTTAATGAATACACTAATATGTATTGGTGTATATTACCAGTACCACCATTAATTTTACACTTTCATTCCCCCAAAAAGGAACTTCATATCCATTAGCAATCCCTCTCCTTTTCCCACGAATCTCCCAAGCTCTAGGCAACCACTAATCTACTTTGTCTCTATAGATTTGCATATCCTGGACATTTCATATAAACGACATCTGTTATGGGTGGAATGCATTCCCGCCCTCACCAAATACATATGTGAAGGTCCTAATCCCCAGTATCTTAGAATGTGGCACTGTTTGGAACTAGGATCACTGCAGATGTAATTAGTTAAAATGAGGTCAGTCTGGAATAAGATGGTCCCCTAATCCTATATGACTGGTGTCTTTATAAAAAGAGAACGTTTGGACATAGAGACAGATGCATGCAGAGGGAAGATGATGTGAAGGCACGGGGAGAAGGTAGACACCTACAAGCCAAGGAATACCAAGGGTTGCTAGGAAACCACCCTAGCCCAGGGAAGAAGCAGGGAGCAGATTCTTTCTCACAGCCCTCAGAAGGAAGCAATCCTGACAACACCTTGATTTTGGACTTCTGGCCTCCTGGACTGTGAGAGGACAAAGTTCTGATGTTTAAGCCACCTGGCTTGTGGCACTTAGTTACAGAAGTCCTAGCAAATTAACACAGAATCATACACTTGGTGGTCTTTTGCGACTCCCCCTTCACAGAGGGTCATGCTTGTTGCAGTGTATGTCGGTACTGCTTTCCTTTTGATGGCTGAATAATATTCCATTGCAGGGACAGCACACATTTTGCTCATTCATTCACCAGCTGTTGGGCATTTGGGCTGTTTCCACTTTGAGGTTATTATGAATAATGCTGATATGAACATTTGTGCACAAGTTTATGTACGGACATGTGTTTTTATTTCTCGCAGGTACACACCCAGAGGTGGAATCTCTGGGTCACAGATGATGCTATGTTTAACATGTTGAGGAACTGCCAGGCTGTTTTCTCCAGCGTCTGCACCATCTTCCATTCCCACCAGCAGCCTATGAGGATTGCAGTTGCTCCATATCCTCGTCAACACTTGTTATTGTCTTTTTTTAATTGTAGCCATCTTTGTGGGTAGGAAATAGTATTCAAGAATCTGTTTTTCATGTTTCTGTAGCCAGGCAGCATATAAACAGCCATGATTTTAAAGATAAACCATGCTATTTGCAAGCATAAAAGGAATGTCCCTTCTTATCAATGCTACTTTATTCAAACTCTAAGATCCTCTCCATCCTACCTGAAGACCAACCAAGCTGACACAGCATCTTTGTCACCTTGCCTGGGAGTTCCCAGGCCTGCCCCCCAGCAATTAATTACAGGTGTGGTGGGACAGCCCAGACCTCACCAGCTAAGCCTCACATCCTTTCTTCTGTAAAGTTACTATGGAGACTGTCATGACCACAGGCTCCCTTTTGCCTTCTCAATGTTAATAAACAGCCTCATTATTTTGCAGAAATCACTTCGGAAAATCAGCAGCTCCACAGCTTCATCCTGGTCCAAATTAATGAGGAAAGAGTATGGGGATTTTTTTATTGCCTATGAAAGGAAGAAGAGTTATGGCTCATTTGTGCACTTTTGCTGTATTTATGTTTTATGCATTAGAAAGCGATTTCCACCTCCATTACACATCACTAATGTCCTCGTTACATTAAAGCTACAGACCAGGAATCCTTTTTTTTTACAGACCAGGATACATTGCAGCAAAAGATGTGAGGATGGAGAATGCCTAAAAATCAGGTGGGCTGGGCTGGGCTGCAAAGCGGGAGACAGACTTGTTTCTCCATCAAATGTCACTGAGGGCCGGGCATGGTGGCTCACACCTGTAATCCCAGCACTTTGGGAGGCCGAGGTGGGCGGATCACCTGAGGTCAGGAGTTCAAGACCAACCTGGCCAACATGGTGAAACCCCATCTCCACTAAAAATACAAAAATTAGCTAGGTGTAGTGGCTTACACCTGTAGTCCCAGCTACTCAGGAGGCTGAGGCAGGAGAATCGCTTAAACCCAGGAGGCAGAGGTTGCAGTGAGCTGAGATCACACCACTGCACTCCAGCCTGGGTGACAAAGAGAGACTCTGTCTCAAAAAAAAAAAAAAAAAAAAACAGTCATTGAAAAGAGGAAGGTCTAGCAGCTTCTTTGTAAACAGGGAATCATCCAGGGGCATGGTAGCCTCACAGACTGAACTTTAAATCTGAGCAAGGTCACAAAATAGCTGTGAAACACTGGCCCCAAGGTGAGTTGAGACCAATACTAGAAGCTAAAAGGTAGCATGCACTAAATATTAGTGAGTCTCTCTCTCTGCCAGGGAACACCAGGATGAAGGTGAGAGAAAAGATCCCTGTTTTAGGGAGCTTACAATCAGCTGCCACGTCATAGGGTCACTGTGGGGACTGAGTGAGGGGACAGGCTTCAAGCTCCTGCCACACAGGAGGTGCTGAGCAAATGGTCAGTAGTTCCCTTTGGCAACCAAAACACCGCAACCCCCAGAGGGTAGAGACAGGCAGCTGGTGGCAGGACCTGACTAGCTATTACCTCTCTCTGCAAAAGGTGGGGAAGGAAGAAAGGAGCAGAAGAACAAGAGAGGGTGGTGCAGTGACAGACCACACGTGAAAGATATGATGGCTCCAGGCTAAGGGACCCAGACCACCCGGGTCCAAGTCACAGCTCCATCACTCAGGTAGGTTCCTAACCTCGCTTCTTCTCACTTTCAACATCGACTCAATGAGAAAATCAATGCACAGAGCTTGCACATGATGACTGCATGGACATCTAAAAAGGGCTAAGGAGCAGTGTTAGCAGGGGTCCACAGGTGGCTTTCAAGACAAAAGAAACGAAAGCTGAGTACCAATCATATCTGCAGCAGTTGAGAGATTGCCATGAAAAACTGGTGCTTCCACTGGAGGCTGGGACACCGGGCGCCACCGTAGCTCCGGTAGCTCTGGGAGTTGAAGATGCTATGCGTGAGAGAGGGCATTCTATGCTCTGTCCTCAGCTCTCATGTTCCTAATCCTGGGATCCTGAGATTCACAGGACACAACGCCTTCCAGACCTGCTAGCCTCGAAAGGTTGTGTGATTAAGGCAACAAGGGAGCTGAAAGAGGCTGTAGGCCCTGGCCAAAGGGGCAGCCAGGACAGGCTTGAGCCAGCCCTGGGGCTGCCAGGCAGAAATCCACAAAAAAAAAAACATTTCTATGCTTGGATGTTCAAGAACCATTCTTGAACAGCTTTATTGAGATATAATTTATCTCAATGTAGGATACAGTGAAAGAAAAATGAGCAATCAGTATGTGTATACAGTGAGAGAAAATGAAGGAACTAAGTTTCCAAAGTGGAGCAGGGAGATTGCGGGAGGATTGCTCCCACACCTGCTAAAGGTCAAGCCGCAGAATGTTCCCATAGACTTGAATAACAGCTGAAGTCAGTGTCCACCAGCCTTCAGCGTCTCCCAGCTGGGAGTACCCTCATTAACTGACCAATCAGTACAGGTTTGCCATTTAGGATTCATGGCCGACCAATGACGGCCTCCGAAAACAACTCTTTGCAGAAATCTCCTATGAGAAAAACTTTCCTGCACTGCTTGTTAGGACCCTCTTCGGGGCTGCGCTGATCCAGTGCACCCAAATTGCAGTTCTTTGTTTCTAGATAAAAGCCATTTCCTTTAACCTCCATGCGAACCTGTCTTAGGTAACAATACCCAGCCTAAAAATGCTCCTATGTTTTCATCCAACTTCAACAAACTGCTTCCTGGATATTCCTCCCCGGCGTCACACGACAGCCACCGGAGGGTGGAGCTGCACAGGTGGGTGGGAGTCTGGGGGGGATGCACTCAGAGGCTCCTTACCAAGGACTGCTGGGGTCAGCGGCCACCCTGAAGAGTCGAAGACAAGGAAGGTGGTGCTGGAAAAGGGGAAAACCAATTCAAAGGTGAAGTCCAGCCAGAAGAACCAAGATATTGGAAACCATTAGATGTAGCAGTAAGCAAAAAGGAAGATTCCAGAAAGATTCTAACTTCCAGCCTGGGTACTGCAGGGGTCCATTCACCAAGATGAGAGGGAAATAGCAGAAGGGGGGCTGAGTCAAGCCTAAGCATCCTGAGATTGAGGGGTTTGTGGGGAGCCCCAGGGAACAGGCAGACTTGGAAATGGATTCTGTGGCCTCGGCTCTCAGGGCTGGGCCCCAGGATGGTTTCAGAGGAGGAACATGGAGGAAGGCTGATGCATGGTAAGGTGAGAACGTCTGAGCGGGGTGGCCCTTGCAGGGAGCTGGGAATGAGAGGCCATCGAGAAAGGAATCAAGTCACAACCAACAGAGTGAGCTGTGTCACATGATCCCAGAATATCAACCGCAAACCTGGAGACGTAGAATTTTTCCATTGATTTTGGCAACAACACGAGAGTTATTTGTATCTCCAGTTAAAGAGTCTCTGGGATGCGAGAGGAGCCCACAGGGAATTGTGGGCAGCCTGGGCAGAAGGCAGGGGCAGGAGACCAAGAGGAGACACAGCTGTGTCTGTGCTGAAGAGGAAGAACCAAGATTGCAGGAGACTGAAGAGGCCCTGAAGGAGAGGTGCCCGGTGCAGGGAGGGTCAGGCCCCCCAGTCACGACCTCAGGGAAGTGCCCCTAGAAGGGGTGTGATTGGAGTCCCAGAGAGAGTAGAAATGGGTTACAGTCCACGTCCTCAAGGGGCCTTGGGAGGCTGTCCACGTGCGGCCTGACACACTGAGAGACAAGGACAAGATACCAGGACCGGGGCTGAGGCCATCTGCGTGGTTTATAGCCACAGGAAAACTGACCCCCAAGACATCCTCCCTGGGAAACCACAGGGGTCAGACACAGCACAGTTACAGATCAACCAATGCAAGAGAGGGTCCCCGACGTGGTAGAAAACAGCCAGACACTGGGACACAGTCTCTGTCCCACACCCCTGCCCACCAGCAGCGCCTTCCCCAGAGCCTCTGGCAAGCGCTCACTTGGACTTCTCCGTCCATCCCGCCCCCCACCCCCTGCCCCCCAGTGGCGACACTAATGAGCAGTGAAATGGTCCATAAAGACCCCGGCATGGGGGAAGCACGAAGCCCGGGCAGTCCACAAACCAGCCAACCATCCTGACTGTCGTGGGAAATTGCTGCGACACTTGTCTTTCTACTCCACCGCCTTTAAGACACACGCAAGAGAAGGATCTGACAGCTGTTTCTACGCAGAGGCTTTTTTCCCCTTTTTGCTTTTCCTCGGTGGCTTCCTTAACCCCGCCAGGCGCCAGCCGGAATCGGTGCTGGCCTCAATGTGACGCCGCGTGCTGGGAGACGTTCCGCATAGGAGCGAACACCCTGTAAAGCCGTTCATTTCCGAAAACAGCGACAAATATGGTCATAAACTTCTGCGGTGGCAGCTGCCCTGGTGCCATCTAGGTAGGAACAGAGAGGCTGACAGAAGGCAGAATTAGCAGCCTCGGCGACGTATTAAAGTGGGTAAATCCTGAGCCACCGGGCACAGAACTAACATCAGGCCCCAGGAAACCCTCAGTTGTACATGTTCTCTCTGACTGGAGACTTCTAGTCTTTTAATCTATTTTATACGCATATAGGCATAATACATGCATAATGCATTAATAATCTCACTATGTACACAAACTCCTTCTGTATATACAGATATTAAAAATGCATGCAATTGGCATGCATAAATACTGCTCTTAAAATGTTTGTATGGTTACTGTGTGAGCCTCAAAGCCTAGAGGCTGCCTTCCTTGAGGCAGGAGCTGCACCCTGATTCCCCATGGGGTTCATCTACCTCTTGGGACCTGGCGTGGGCTCGGGAGCGTGTGGGGGTGGGCCTTTCCAGAGCAGGAGCAAGCCATCCTTTCCTCCGTTCAGTGAACCTCTCCTGTGCTCCACGTACACCAGGGGAGCAGTGCAGACGGCCTGCCCAAGCAGACACAGCCAACAACAGAAGAGATCTCGTGTCAGACGCTTTGGGAAATAAATTAATTACAGTAAGGAGGCCAAGAGAGAGGAAATGTGAATGGGGCAGTCAGGGTAGAGTGCCTGAGAAGGCACCTTCTGTGCAGAAACTGAAGCAGGATGAAGAAGTGAGCATCTCAGACATCCAGGTCATGAGGTGCAGGCAGAGGAGCTGTCCCTCCAAAGGCCCTGATGGGGAGGGGGTCCAAAGGGCTTGAGAGGCAAGGGAGGGGTCGGTAGCGCAGAAGTTGGGCTGAGCGGGGAGGGGAATGAGAGGTGACTCCAAGAGCTGCAGGAGGAGCGGGGTGCTGTGTGGGGTCTTGAGGCCTTTGGACAATTTGGGCTTTTCTCTAAGTCAATTGGAGATTTATGAGTTTCCTGGGAATACTGCAACAAATTGCCACAAACCAGATGGCTTAAAATAACAGCAATGTACTCTCATTGTTCTGAAGGCCAGAGGTCCAAACCAAAGTGCCGGAAGGCCACGCCCCCCGGGAGGACCTGAGGAAGAATCTTTCTCTGCCTCTGCCAGCTCTGGTTGGCTCCAGCAACCCTTGGCCTTCCTAGGCTTGTAGACACCTCACTCCAGCCTCAGCCTTCCTCTTCACGTGGCCTTCTCTTTGTGTCTGTGTCTTCTAAAGACACCAGTTATTAGATTTGGGCCCACCCTAATCCACTGTGTTTGCATGTCAATCATTAACTAATTGCATCTGCAAGGCCCTTAGGTCCAAATAAAGTCATATGCTGAGGTTCTAGGTAGTGTTAAAAAATTCTTCCATGATGCTTGTTAAAGTACAGTAAGGAAGAGTTCACTGAGGACCACTGAGATAGGCACAGGGATCACAGCAACGGGATTTTGCAGTGGGAGAAAGAGATTGGGCTCCACTCTGAACACAGCCCAGGCAGGGCAGGATTTATAACCAAAGAGTGGGGTGGGGTCCGTGGATAGAAAACTGCTAAGAGAAAACATTAGAGGTAAGGGGGATTCTGCCTAAACCCACCTTATGGGATTCTTGCTGAAGGCAGGCCAGGGTGACCAGATACTGCTGGGGCATGATGGAGAATGAGGAACTCCATCAGACATGGCTG
Organism: Mandrillus leucophaeus; assembly: GCF_000951045.1. Taxonomy (NCBI): domain Eukaryota; kingdom Metazoa; phylum Chordata; class Mammalia; order Primates; family Cercopithecidae; genus Mandrillus; species Mandrillus leucophaeus. The sequence continues at coordinate 2,793,523 of NW_012103477.1, forward strand.
AGGTAGTCCGATATCAAGGTGTAGTGGGCTTTTGTTAAACTGACACATCTTGGTTCTTTGCTAAAACTGGATTTTACAAGAAAGTGCACAGAGGGGCCTAGGAGACGGTTCGGGGACCTGGCTAAAGCTTGGTCAAGCAAAGAATCTATGTTGGTGGACGTGAGTTTGGGAGGGACATTATATTAATCCACTACAGGGAGCCATGGGAGGGCTCTGGGGACAGGCAGGACATGAGCTGCCTTGGGTTTTAGAAGGATCCCTCTGGCTACTGCAGAACAAGCATGGAAGCAGAGAGGCAGAAGTTCAGACACTGCTGCAGTGACCCAGACAAGGGAGGGTGCAGCCTGGACGGGGTGCTTGCCATGGAGGTGGGAGAAGCAGTTGGATTCTAGCTCAATCTTGAAGGCAGAACCTAGAAGGCTTGCTAACGTGTGGGACTCCTTCACCTGCTAGCCAGTCTCCCCCAGACCCATTTCTGTGCTTTAGTTTCAAATTATCCCCTGCTGCAGCCTGGCCCTCCTGCACGCATATTGCAATGCCCTTAGCCCGGACCCATCTTCAGGCTGCTGTGGTCTGAGAGAGCTATTTCCAGCCAAACAGCCTGCGGCTCACACGGCCCTATCCCCTCACCCTCTTTGGGGTGTGTGTGGTAGTGGCGGGGGCCGGGCGGACAACTTCTATTGGTCTGGCCAAGGCAAAAAAAAAAATGTAGATGTGAATCTTGAGACTAGACTGAAGTGCTGGTTGCTGAGCCCAGGCCACTGTTGCCTTTTTTGCGATGGTGCAGAGAACAGTCAGCCATAGGCACACATGGTAGCCCCCGGGTGGGGACAGTGGTCCCACTGCATCTTCTAAGCCCCCATGATAGCTTTATTCCTGATACCTCATGTCCCCTAAAGAGTCACGGGGCATAGGGCAGAAAATATTGCATAAAAACGCCTTCCTCTGGGCCTCTTCAAGTGTCTCAAACTGCAGAAGGCGCGTTCGTTAGAGGCCACTAAGAAGCCCCGGGTAAGCAGAGTTCCTGCCCCACCGCAGAGGATTTTGATCAGTAGCTGCACCTGGTAAGGAACAGAACGTCCTCTTGAGAAACACGCTGAATTTATTTTAAGGAAAAGCAACTTCAAAGCAATCACTGACACCATGGAGACCATCTGTGTTCCAGAGGTAGGCACAGAGTGATTAAGGGAAGACATAACAGGCAGGACCCCCTGAGTAAGGCAGCCTCCTAAATATGCAGTCCTGGGGTTCAGGTGAGGTCTAGGGAGAGCCTGTTTCATTCCTTCAATTTCACATGTCTCTCCGGGGTAGACTGAGCCAGATCCTCAATGCTGGGAGCTGACCAGCACGCAGTCAGTGCTGAGGCTGAATTCATTTGATCTGAGCCCAGTGGCAAAGCAAGCGGAGAGAGGGCAGCCTTTGGGAGCTGCACTCCCTCTGCTGGGCCACCTAGGGAAATTCAGGAAGGGCCCTCCCACCTCCAATCCCAAATGAAAACTCTCTTGTGATTTTCAAGACTTAGAACTGAATTTCCTACTTCTAGCCCAGATGCGAGAGCTGAGTGAGGGTGTCTGGAAAACAGGCATCTGAACCTCATCACTCACAGGCTGAGCAGGGAGCAGCTCCAGTGACCCAAGAAGTAGCCCCAAGCGGGGCGAGGTGGCTCACACCTGTATTCCCAGCATTTTGGGAGGCCGAGGTGGGTGGATCACCTGAGGTCTGGAGTTCAAGACCAGCCTGGCCAACATGGTGAAACCTCATCTTTACTAACAATACAAAAATTAGCCGAGCGTGGTGGCACATGCCTGTAATCCTGGCTACTCAGGAAGCTGAGGCAGGAAAATCGCTGGAACCCAGAAGGCAGAGGTTGCAGTGAGCCAAGATCACATCACTGCACTCCAGCGTGGGCAACAGAGCAATACTTTGTCACACACACACACGACAACAACAATTTTTAAAAAAAAATTTAAAAAGAAGAAGTAGCCCTGGGAGAGGGTCCTGCAACAGGTCTCCTGCTATCTTCCACTCTAACAGGAGTGGAGTCACGCTTGCTGCCAGGCGGCCCGGCCAAGAATTAGATGCCCTGACCGAACCCACTGGGTGTGGGGCGTTTTGAGCCTCTTTTCTCTGGTACAGCATCCATGAGCATCGCTGGGCAGGGGCCAGGTTGCTCTGCAGGCTCTTGGTGATGTACGTGTGGGCACAAGCCCTGTTCAGCACGAGAACCCAGAGTAGAGATGTTTGTGGTTTCTCATCTCGGCAGATAATGAATTTCAAACCCTATCTTCACGTCCAGGTCTCTAGGGGAGGCAAAGGACGCCCAGAATCCTCTCATTGCTGTGGATAGTCAGGACCTCACCTAAAAGAATGATACTGCCTTTTCCCACATGCTACTTGGGAAGGAAGGGAACAATCATGGTTTTTTGTTTAATATTTTTTCAGATGTCTGTGACTATATACACATTTGTACCATTGTCTTAAATTCTTTTTGGAACAAAATTGGGTTTAAATAAATAGCAAAATAATAATATATTCATATAGTTAGAATACAGCTACTTATATTTTAATCGACCTTCCACTTAACATTGTGGCATAAGTGTTTCCCTATATTATTGTAGATTTCCAAGTCTCATTTTTAATAACCATTATGTTTTTTCAAGGACGGTAATTTAGCACAGTTTTTTTCTGTAGTTGGTCACTTATTTCCAGTGTTCCTGGGTTGTAAACGTTTCAGGGAACATATGGACCAAATTATTAATTGTCAAAGCACTCACATTTCCTGTTTGCACAGCCTTGTGCAACGGGGGTTGCAGAATGAGGAGCTGGCATCAACGCTGTCCTTGAGGAATTTGCTATTTATGGGATGGAAAGAGGGTGATACATATTAAACAATGATGGGGCAATGCAACAGCACATATAAATACGGGGAAAGGCGGTAGTGCTAGAAAAGACTTTAAATATATAAATAAAAATATTTTAAATGGTAGTGCCAACCGTAAGTCAAAGCGTGTGTGTGTGTGTGTGTGTGTGTGTGTGTGTGTTCCAGAGAAAAATCAAGAGACATTGACTTCTTGTAAACATTAGGAACAACAGAACCACTGAAAAGACCTTCCTGACCGCACTTGTGTGATGTCGTGGAGGAACTGGATCCAACATGCACTGTTTGTGTTAAGCTTCTGGCAGCCAGGAAGGCCTGGAAGAGACAGAGGAAGATCGGGTGTGGTCCCACAGAGACAGAACAGCCAGAGCAACCAAGGCTCTCTCTGCAACTATGTCTGATCCCCTAAGAAGCTGTCTGGCCTGGTGAAGATGGTAGAGGTGTTTATCAGCAGATACAGACCCGCTTCCCTCACAGGGTCCCCACGATGCAGGAGCTGGTCCATACCTGCAAGCGGTGCTCCTGCTCCCAGGTGCCGAGCGGGTTAATGCACACGGGGCAGGGCAGGTTGCCCTCCTGGCTGTTAAGATCCACAGCTGTAGATGGAGCACAACAGACTGTGAAATGCCAATAAATCTGGTGTTGCCTCTCAATTTCACCAATAATAATTAGCAAATTAAAATGGAAATGTCACCACAAACCCATAAAAATTCTTAAGTGCAGCCTGGAAAACTGTCTCAGGAGCAGAAACGGTTTTTGCCCAGGCAAGACCCAGGGCAGATGTGCTGTCAGATGTTCCTCAGGACAGCCGTCGCTCCCAGAGAGCCCCGCTCAGGGCTGATTAATCACAGGGCCGCCGTCTTTACATGTCAGCAAGCTAACACAACTGTGTAATCAAGCCTGCTTTATGGGGCCTGAAATACGTGGGCAGGGGACAGAAGCCATCACTCTAACAAGGCAGAGGGGAGAGGAAAGCATGCCAGCCACACCCCGACTTCTCTGTGGCCAGCACCCTGGCTGCTGTGCAACCATTTGGCCAAACGAGGGGAGGATTGGGAGGTTGTGAGCAAATTGTGTAGCATCTGGCTTGCATTCCAGAGAGCTGGAACCAGGGAAGGTTCGTCTGGCACAGCAGACCCTATTCGTGGAAATCCACTCAACAGCCAACCAGTGCTCTACTCCTGAAGGCCAGTGATTTTCCCTTATGGTGGCCATGAGTTCCCCAACAAGAAAACCCAACCTGTGAACACCCAAACTTCCTGAATCAATGAAGATGGAGAAATGATCTGTGTTGCACAAAATGATTCTTTGTATCCATACAGATTGATACATTCAGCACTCCCTCTTCTGAGCCAGATAGAAAGACAGGGACCAGATTTATCCTCCAGCCTGAAGGAAACAAGTATCTCTATTCTTTAGAGTTTTCCAGAGACACAGAACCAATACGATGCATATATAAATCTATACTTATGTATAGATTTGTACATGATATATACAAGAATATGTAATATAATATATGTTAATATTATATATTATATAATAATATAATAATATGTAAGAAAGAGATTTATTATAAGGAATTGGTTCAAGGGATTATGGAGGCCAAGTCCTAAGGTCAGTAGAATGAGTCAACAAGGACCCAGGGGAGCCAATGTGTTGGTTCAAATTTTTTAAAAGGACCAAATAAAAATGGTCAAGACATGTCTGGACATCAGGCAGTGAAGATCCACGACCCCCTGAGAGATGGGAAATAAAAGAAGCAAGCCCCAAGATCGTCCCAGCTGACCACCTCCCATTGCCTGCTGTGGCACAGACAGAGCACAGAGGCCTCAGCTGAGGAGGCTTAGCTGGGTCTTGGGAGACCAAGGCAGCAAGAGTTTGCAGGACGGGACCACAGAAGAGAGTCGTATAGAGACAGAGAGGGCTCTGGAGATTTGCAGGTGACCCCCTTGAGTATTCAGCTGGGCAGTGACTGGTACATGCTTGGGAGAAAATGACTCAAGTCTATAGAAAGACTCACCCAAGGATTAGAGAGAACGGAGCCCACTGGTGGGGATGCTGCCTGTTAACACCAACTAGACTGGAAAACTGCATCATTTGTGGGACTTTGAGTCGACTACCCAGAAGAGTCTTGCTTCAGTCATGGGGAATAATTAGTCCTGGACTGAGTGACGTCAACAACTTCAGCTTCCACCTTAAGAAACTAGAAAAGGCCAGGTGCAGTGGCTCACGCCTATAATCCCAGCACTTTGGGAGGCCGAGGCCAGTGGATCACGAGGTCAGGAGATCGAGACCATCCTGGCTAACACAGTGAAACCCCATCTCTACTAAAAGTATAAAAAATTAGCCGGGCGTGGTGGTGGGCACCTGTAGTCCCAGCTACTCGGGAGGCTGAGGCAGGAGAATTGCTTGAACCCGGGAGGTGAAGGTTGCGGTGAGCTCAGATCGCGCCGCTGCACTCCACCCTGGGCAACAGAGCGAGACTCCGTCTCAAAAAAAAAAAAAAAAGAAACTAGAAAAAGGAGAGAAATTTAAACCCAAAGTAAATAGAAGAGAGGAAATCATAAGGATCAGAGCAGAAATCAATAATACAGGGGAAAAGTGGGGAAAAAAATCAGTGAAATCCGAAGTTGGTCTTCGAGAAAACCAGTTAAATTGATCAATCCGATCTGAGTAGCCCGACTCATCAGAATAGAAAACAGAAAATACACAAGTTACCAAAATCAGGAATGAGACAGATTCTACAGATGAGTGAGTTTAGCAAGGCTGCATAACACAAGATCAATAGACAAAATTTAATTGTACAAACAAAAAAAAATGAATAATACACAATTGTGTGTCCCAACACAATTGGAACAACAAACAATTGAACACTGAAATTTAAAAGATAAAACCATATATAATAGCATCAAAAATAAAATATTTAAAGATAAATATTATAGAAATGAATATTTAGGGATAAATCTAATAAAAGAGGTGAAATATCTGTACACTGAAAACTACAAAACATTGGGAAGAGAAATTAAAGAAGACTTCAATAAATGGAAATATATACTGTGTCCACGGATGACAAGATGCATTATAGGTAAGATGACAGATCAGGCACAGCGGCTCACACCTATAATCCCAGCACTTTGGAAGGCCAAGGGGGGGTGGATCACTTTAGGCCGGGAGTTCAAGACCAGCCTGGCCAACATGGTGAAACCCCATCTCTACTAAAAAAATGCAAAAATTAGTCAGGCATGGTGGCACATGCCTGTAATCCCAGCTACTCGGGAGGCCAAGGCACAAGAATTGCTTGAATCCAGGAGGTGGAGGTTCCAGTGAGCCAAGACTATACCACTGCACTCCAGCCTGGGCAACAGAGTAAGACTCTGTCTCAAAAAAAATAAAAAAAGGTGACAGCTTTCCCCAGGGGTTCCATAGATTCAAGGCAATCCCATTCAAAATGACAGCAAGCTTTTTATGTAGAGAGTGACAAACTGATTCTAAAATTCATAAGAAAATGCATGCTAAGGACCAAAATAGCCAAAACCATGTTGAAAAAGAACTAGCTGACGTCAACACTTATTGTAAAGCTATGGCAATCTTGACAGTATAGCATTGATACCAGCATCAATAGATGATCAATGGAATAAAAGAGAGTTCAGAAACAGACCCACACATATAGGGATAACTGTTGTGGTTTTTCTTTTACAAAGGTGCAAAGACAATTCAATAGATAAAGGATAACCTTTTCAACAAATGATACTGAAACGATTGCTTACCCACATGCAAGACAAAATAAACTTCAATTCATACCTTGTACTGCCTATAAAAATTAACTCAAAATAGGTCTTAGTTCTAAATACAAAACCTAAAAGTATAAAGCTGTAAAATTCCTAGCAAGAAGGCTTTGTGACCTTGAGGTGGGCAAATATTTTTTTATTTGACACCAAAATCACAATTCATAAAGAAACAAATTGATAAATTGGATTTCACCAAAATTTAAAACTCATGTTATTTGAAAGATACTGTTAATAAAATGAAAAGACAAGCCACAGTCTAAGAAAAGTACAGCTGCAATGTGTCAAAGACCTTGTTAGAGAGGTCAGATATTAGACAAAGGGCTTGTCTCCAGAATATATAAGAAGAATATATTTTTAAAAAATAAATGACCCAATTTTTTAAAACTGGAACAATCTTTGAAGTGATACTTCACCAGAAAAGATGTCCCAATGGCAAATAAGCACATGAAAAGATGCTGAGCATCATTAGTCACTAGAGAAATGCAAATTAAAATCACAAGGAGATCCTACTACACATTGAGTAGAATGTCTAAAATTGAAAAAATTGATCATAGCAAGCATTTGTGCATATGTAGAGGCAGTAGAACTCTCATACACTGTTGGTAGAAATATAAAATGACACCACTACTTGGGGAAAAGGTTTAGAGTTTCTTAAAGAGTTAACTATACACCTACCATACAATTTAGCCATTCCACACCCACATACTTACATTTATCCAAGAGGAAATAAGTCTTAGGTGCACACAAAGACTTGTGTACAAATATTCCTAACAGTTTTATTTATAATTGTCACAAATTGGACACAATCAGAATGCCCATCATCAGGTGAAGTGACAAATAAATCCTGGTATATCTGAAATACGACTTAGCAATAAACAAAAATTGAACTACTGATACATGCTGCAAAATGAATGAATGTCAGAATAATTAAGCTTAATGAAAGAAGCAAGACCTACCCCCCTCCAATAAAAGAGTGCATCCTGTATGATTCCAGTTCTATAAGATTCTACAAAATACTAACTAATCCACAGTGACTGAAAGCAGATCAGTGGTGGTGCCTAGAAACAGGGAGGGAAGGGAACATGGGAGGGGCTACGAATGACCAGGAGGAAGTTTGCAGAGATAACAAACATGTTCATTATTGTTATCATTGCAGTAGTGTGTTCGTTCACAAGGGCTGCTGTAACAAAGTTCACAAGGACTACCGTAACAAAGTACCTCAGACTGAATGGCTTCAACAACACAGATTTATGTTCTCAGTCTCGGAGGCTAGAAGCTCAGAGTCAAAGTGTCAGCAGGGTTGGTTCCTTCTGAGGCCTCTCTTTCTGGTGTATAGGTGGTTGTCTTCTCCCATGTCTTCTCATCTTCCCTCTGTGTGTGTCTGTGCCCTAATCTCCTCTTCTATGAGGACACCAGTCTTATGGCATAAGAGGTCTACCCAATAAGCTCATTTTAACTTACTTGCCTCTTTAAAGACCCTGTCTCCAAACACAGTCACATTCTCAGGTACTAAGACAAATGTCTCAACAAATGTCCAGGTGGGAGGACACAGTCCAGCCATTGTACACCTTAAATACGTGTAGTTTATTCTGTGCTAATTACACCTCAATAAAGCTTTTTTTCATTAAAAAAAGATTACTTTCCAATTGTTTTATTGCGTTTGTTTAATAAGAAACTCTTTCATTGCATGGGGTTTGGTTCATCAATGTATGGTTTGAACATAGTTGTTAAGGAATGAAACTGCTTCATATAAAAGCCTGTCTGCATCTTTTCCCCATTTCTTTGTAACTTTTCATGCTTTGCTGTACTATCTTAACCCTTGGAGAGTGAACTGCGTTCTGTTGCATGTAGAAGACGAGGAGGATGGTCAGAACTCTCCATGGTTCTGAAAAAGAAGAGCTGGAGGAGGAAGGCAGCTGTTTTGGCACTCAACTGGGGTTGGCAGGGCAGTCTCTTGCTAAGCCCTCAGCTTTGCTTCTCAGATGCCCTGGTAGCTAAACAATCTCCCTGAGAGTCTTCACTGGCCCAAATCAAGGATGTATAACTCCCCTGCTAGTGATTTATGATTCCTAGAAAGGACAGCTAAGCTCATCATCATCCCTAATTGTCATCCAAACATGCCCACCTTCAATCTGTCTACAAATGTCCAGATGTGCCTTACATCACAATCATTTTCAAGAAGACTGGAAAAGGCGTTTTGCGAAGTTTGCCTCTTCCATCAGTCCTTCCCTGAAGAAGTCTCTGCTTTCTGGTTTGCCTCAGGAAACACAGGGCATTTAAGGACCTCCTTTCAGGTGGTGCTAGGTCTCAGAAAAATGAGTGGGCCTGGGGGAGAAGGGCACCATGAAACTCAGATAGGTAAGTCAACAAGGACAGCCCTTTCTCCAGCCAGCAGCCCCTACCCTGTGGCTCCATCTCATTATCCTGTTCATTTCCTGCGTGACATGTAGCAAAATGTGCCAGTGTCACTTGCTGGAATCTAAGCCCTATAGAAACAGGGACCTTGTTTTTCTCATCTGTTGGTGTATCCCAAATACCCAACAAAACCTGACATATGGTGGACACTCCATAAATGTTTGTTAAATGAGTAAATTGGGCTGTAAACTCTTATGGGAAGCCCTGAACCACCGAAATGCCGCAGCCTGGATGGAGTCCATTTGTTGTTTCCCCTTTACTTATAGCAGGAGGCTTAAAATTTGCTTTAAAAAATGGCTGGGATGTCCAGGGATGGATACATAGACCCTTGACCCTACCTCAATCAGTATAACTCATTTTTCCCTGTTTCATAGATTGCAGTTCCATGAAAATTTTTGTCTCAAAGAAGATATATCACTAGTTTTGAAATGTCTACAATCCACCAATCTGAACTTGAGAAAGAAATCTTACCCTTTTAGATTGCATTTACTTGCAAAGCTAAAGTGACAGTAACCTTCAAGATGGTATCCTCTTCAAGATACTCACAAATGCAGTCTGCAAACATTCTCAATATCACTCCACGTTAAGGAAGTTTTACAAACCAATGGATTTTTTGACTCTACAGTCTGCAGTAGGTGGTTGGACAAGATATTCTCCAAGTTCCTAAATTTGTTTGTTTGTTTCTTATTTCATTGGAACCTTGCTCACTTCCTCTGCTTTCATCAAAGGCTGTGTGAGACAGTTATAATGCTGCCCAGATATAAAGCAAATGAGAACAAAAGAGGTGGCAGAGGCAGCTGAAAGGAAACGTGGCTGTCTGCAGAAAATGAGCTGGGTGGAAGTTGGCAGCGATGACAAGGTAGGTGCGTGGTGCTAGAGAGCCAGGAATCCACAAATACAGAGAACAGGGAAAGAGAACTGGCTTTGTGTTCCAAATGCAAGTGGCTCCTTGTTTGCCCATCCTTCTCCTCTTTAATGAGTAATTTGAAATTTTCCTGAGTGTCCATTTCATCACATAACAGCTCAGATCAGGTCTCCTTTCTGGTCAATAAAATCCAAGGTTACTGCATGATGAGGCATCTTTCATGGGACACATTACTCATCCAACATCTCTGTGATGACGGAGTGGAGCTGGGCTACACCTCTCTGTCTCCCACCCAGTCCTGCTGCAGGGTGGTACATGTCTGTGGGACAAAGTGCCCCCAACACAATACACAGTACAAGATTCTAGCATTGGCTCCTGAACCCTCTAAACATTTGAAACGTAGAAAATTCAGTGCTGAAAATTGGGCGTGAGCAGCCCTCTGAGATGGGCCAAGTCCCCATCATAAAGGCAAGGGCTGTCGTGTCCAGATGGGAGTTTTATCTCTGCCAAGATAAGATCTAGTCTTCCGGTAGAGAGTGACTAGCTGACTGCTGAGTTTTATCACCCCACAAGCATTATACTTTGTAGTCCCAGTAAAATGAGAGAGGCCAATAATGACCAGCAGGCAGAGAGGCATATGCAAGATTCCTGTGGGGAAAATGCTGAAAGGCTGCCCTTGAAAACCCTCCCTGAAGAGCTATTCTGGTGTCAACCCTCCTAAGACCTCAGATCTTTCAACACAACTTGAGTACCTTTGATCTCATCCCCTCCACCCCATCCCAGACCCACCTGCATGAGTCCTCCCTAGGCTGACCCAACCTCTACTGGGACAGGCCTGGTTGGATGGCCTATTCCAACTTTGAACTGCTCAGACTTTGAGAAATCCCTTCCTTTTGACAGGTGGAGGTCTACTTCTCTGAAACTTCAAGTCTGCCTCCAAGGTCACACATAGAAATGGTTTATTTCCTGTCTATAGAAACATACACCCAACATTCAAACAACCATACTCTTCTGTTGCAAGATAAATATGTCTGGTTGCTTCATTCCTTTTTAGAACCTAATCAGCTTTATAAATGACATAGTTAAATGTGGTATTAAACACTCAACAGAGTGGTTCCACGATGGCCAAATAGGAACAACTCCAGTCTACAGCTCCCAGTGTGAGCGACGCAGAAGGTGGGTGATTTCTGCATTTCCAACTGAGGTACCAGATTCATCTCACTGGGGCTTGCCGGAGAGTGGGTGCAGTGCACTGAGTGTCAGCTGAAGCAGGGTGAGGCATCACCTCACCCAGGAAGCACAAGGGGTCAGGGAATTTCCTTTCCTAGCCAAGCGAAGCTGTAATAGAGGGCACCTGGAAAATCAGGTCACTCCCACCCTAATACTGCGCTTTTCCAATGGTCTTAGCAAACGGCACACCAGTAGACTATATCCCGCACCTAGCTCGGAGGGTCCCACACACACGGGGCCTCCCTCATTGCTAGCACAGCAGTCTGAGATGGAACTGCAAGGAGGCAGGAGGCTGGGGGAGAGGTGCCCTCCATTGCTGAGGCTTGAGTAGTAAACAAAGTCGCCGGGAAGCTCAAACTGGGTGGAGCCCACTGCACCTCAAGGAGGCCTGCCTGCCTCTGTAGACTCCACCTCTGGGTGCAGGGCATAGCCCAACAAAAGGCAACAGAAACCTCTGCAGACTTAAATGTCCCTGTCCGACAGCTTTGAAGAGAGTAGTGGTTCTCCCAGCATGGAGTTTGAGATCTGAGAACGGACAGACTGCCTCCTCAAGTGGGTCCCTGACCCCCAAGTAGCCTAACTGGGAGGCACCCCCCAGTAGGGGCAGACTGACACCTCACACGGCCAGGTACCCCTCTGAGACGAAATGTCCAGAGGAATGATCAGGCAGCAACATTTGCTGTTCAGCAATATTCGCTGTTCTGCAGCCTCCACTGCTGATACCCAGGCAAACAGCGTCTGGTATAGACCTCCAGCAAACTCCGACAGACCTGCAGCTGAGGGTCCTCACTGTTAGAAGGAAAACTAACAAACAGAAAGGACATCCACACCAAAACCCCATTTGTATGTCACCATCACCAAAGACCAAAGGTAGATAAAACCACAAAGATGGGGGGAAAAACAGAGCAGAAAAACTGAAAATTCTAAAAATCAGAGTGCCTCTCCCCATCGAAAGGCATGCAGCTCCTCACCAGCAA
>NW_012103477.1:2809095-2809484 GCF_000951045.1 Mandrillus leucophaeus
TGAATCTCTGAATAGACCAATAACAGGCTCTGAAATTGAGGCAATAATTAATATCTTACCAACCAAAAAAAGTCCAAGACCAGACGGATTCACAACCGAATTCTAACAGAGGTACAAGGAGGAGCTGGTACCATTCCTTCTAAAACTATTCCAATCAGTAGAAAATTGATTCATTTTATGAGCCCAGTATCATCCTGACACCAAAGTCTGGCAGAGACACAACCAAAAAAAGAGAGAATTTTAGACCAATATCCCTGATGAACATCGATACAAAAATCCCCAATAAAACACTGGCAATCTGAATCCAGCAGCACATCAAAAAGCTTATCCACCATGATCAAGTGGGCTTCATCCCTGGGATGCAAGGCTGGTTCAACATATGCAAATCA
>NW_012103478.1:0-1554 GCF_000951045.1 Mandrillus leucophaeus
TGCATGGCAGACAAGTTGCTGAAGGAAGCCTGTCTGGCTGGATTCAGTGGCTCACACCTGTAATCACAGCACTCTAGGAGGTCTATTTGGGAAGATTGCTTGCGCCTAGGAGTTCAAGACCAGCCAGGGCAACAGAGAGAGACCACTGTCTCTGCAAAAAACAAATAAATAAATAAATAATAAAAAATAAAAACAAATAAACAAATTAGCCAGGCGTTGTGGTGCATGCCTATAGTCCCAGCTACTGAGGAGGCTGAGGTGAGGGGATCTCTTGAGCCCGGGAGGTAGAGGCTGCAGTGAGCTGAGATCACACCACTGCACTCCAGCCTTAGTGTCAGAGTGATAACCTGTCTGGAAAAAAAAAAAACAAGAAAGCAAGCCTGTCTGATTTCATGAAAAGTTTTTGGAGGAGATGCTTTTAGTGTCCACAAAACAGCCATCCTCTACTTCCTTACTGGCAAAGCTTTCATGAATTTTATTTATCTGCCATTTCAGTGCTGCTTTCTCAGATACAGGCATACCTTGGAGATATTACAGGCTCAGTTCCAGTTCATCACAATAAAGGGAACATCTCAGTAAAGTAAGTCACAAAGTTTTTGTTTTCCCAGTGCACATAAAAGTTAAGTTTACACTATACTATGGTCTATTACATGTGCAATAGCAATAGCATTATGTCTTAAAGAAGTACATACCTTAATTTTAAAATACTTTATTGCTAAAAAATGCTAAGGATCATCTGAGCCTTAGGAGAGTTATAATCCTTTTGCGGGTGGAGGGTTTTGCCCTGATGTGGATGGTTGCTGTCTGATCAGAGTGGGGGCTGTTGAAGCTTAAGTGGCTGTGGCAATTTATTAAATTAAGACAACAACGAAGTTTGCCACATAGATTGACTCTTCCTTTTGCGAGAGATTTCTCTGTAGCATGTGATGCTGTTTGATAGCATGTTATCCACAGTAAAACTTCTTTTGAAATTGGAGTCAATTCTCTCAGACCCTGCTGCTTCTTTATTAACTAAGCTTATGTAATATTCTAAGTCCTTTGTTGTCATTTCAACAATGTTCATAGCATCTTCAACAGGAGTAGATTCCATCTCAAGAAATCACTTTCTTTGCTCATCCACAAGAAGCAATTCCTCATCTATTCAAATTTTATCATGAGATTGTGGCAATTCAGTCACATCTTCAGGCTCCACTTCTACTTCTCTGACTTTTTCTACCACATCTGCAATTACTGAAGTCAGGAACCCCTCAAAGTCATTCATGAGGTTTGGAACCAACTTCTTCCAAACTTTTGTAAATGTCAATATTTTGACCTCCTCCCATGAATCACAAGTGTTCTTTCTTTTTTCTCTCTCTCTCTTTTATTTTTGAGACAGAGTCTTGCTCTTGTCGCCCAGGCTGGAGTGCAGTGGTACGATTTCAGCTCAATGCAACCTCTGCCTCCCGGATTCAAGCAATTCTCCTGCCTCAGCCTCCCAAGTAGCTGGGATTACAGGAATCTACCACCACGCCTAGCTAATTTTTGTATTTTTAGTAGAAATGGGGTTTCACCATG
>NW_012103478.1:2689-4268 GCF_000951045.1 Mandrillus leucophaeus
TAATACTCTGTGTGTATGTGTGTGTGTGTGTGTTTAAGAGAGACAGAAAATAAATGCTTCTTATTGTTTGAAGCTACTTACTTTTGGGGAAATTCATTATGCAGCAATAGGTAACAAACGCAATGGATTTTCACCAAATTTTAAGGTTTTTTTTTTTTAAAATTCAAAAATGACTTAAAATATATGCTATGTGGCATACAGCATATCTAATTTAGTGGTTCTGTGGTATCACCTCAAAGAAATTAGCAGTTTTACACCAGAGCAAATTAAAATGATGTACAATGTGAGGCTTGGAAAGATACTCCATGCCTTTTAACATACCGTGAATATAGAAAACAAACAGTAATTGCAAGTAGGAACCTTATATAGGAAGTTATAACTGTGAGCACTTCAAATTAAAATAACTAATTTGCCATCCAGCTGCTTCTCACACGAGCAACTCCATAGAACCATTCTTCAGGCTCATTACAAATGTATTTATTTATGTCAATTGGTAACAGGGAACAATGTAGGGTTCAGTTAGTCTATGATACAAAAATATCATTAATTTGTTGTTGCGGGAAGTCAGGGACCCTGAACAGAGGGACTGCTGGAGCCGAGGCAGAACAACATAAGTTGTGAAGATTTAATGGACATTTATCAGTTCCCAAAATTAATACTTTTATAATTTCTTATGCCTGTCTTTACTGCAATCTCTGACCATAAATTGTGAAGATTTCATGGACATTTATCACTTCCCTAATAATACTCTTATAAGTTCTTATGCCTGTCTTTACTTTAATCTCTTAATCCTGTTATCTTCATAAGCTAAGAATGTATGTCACCTCAGGATCACTATTGTACAAATTGGTTGTAGAACATGTGTGTTTGAACAATATGAAATCTGATTGTAAAGCATGTGTGTTTGAACAATATGAAATCAGTGTACCCTGAAAAAGAACAAAATAACAGTGATTTTCAGGAAACAAGGAAACAGAACCATAAGGTCTGACTGCCTGCAGGGTCGGACAGAATAGAGCCATATTTTTCGTCTTGCAGAAAGCCTATAGACAGATGTGCGAGGAGAAATATCGCTGAATTCTTTTCCCAGCAAGGAATAACCCTGGGGAAGGAATGCATTCCTGGGGGGAGGTCTATAGACCGCTGCTCAGGGAGTGTCTGTCTTATGCAGTTGAGACAAGGACTGAAATAAGCCCTGGTCTCCTGCAGTACCCTCAGGCTTATTACGATTGGGAAATTCCAGCCTGACAAATTCTAGTCAGACCAGTACTCTGCTCTCGAATCCTGTTTCCTGTTAAGATGTTTATCAAAACAATACGTGCACAACAGGACATAGACCCTCATCAGTAATTCTAATTTTGCCCTCACCTTGTGATCTTTATTGCCCTTTGAAGCATGTGATCCTTGTGACTTACTCCCTGTTTGTACATCTCCTCCCCTTTTAAAATCCCTAATAAAAACTTGGTTTTGCGGCTCAGGGTTGTCATCACGGTCCTACCAATATGTGATGTCACCCCCCAGAGGCCCAGCTGTAAAATTTCTCTCTTTGTACTCTTTCTCTTTATTTCTCAGACTGGCT
>NW_012103478.1:7193-9730 GCF_000951045.1 Mandrillus leucophaeus
TTTGAGATTTGCTTAGCATCTTGAATCTGTAAGTTTATGTTTATTCCCCCATAAATTTAGGAAAATTTTTAGCCACTATTCCTTTCAATTCTTTTTCAGCTCCATCCTGTTTCTCCTCTCCTTCTGGGACCCCAATAACATGAATGCTAGATCTTTTGTTACGGTCATGTAGTTATGTTAATTATGGTCTGAAGTTATGTTCATTTTTTTCCTATCTATTTTTTCTCTGTTTTTCAGATTGGATGAATTCTGTTGTTCTATCTTCAAGTTTAATGAGCCTTTTCTCTGTCCTCTCCATTCTGCTGTTGTGCCCATTCAGTGATTTTCAAATTTTTATTACGGCGTTTTTTTCAGTTCTAAAATTTCCGTTTGGTTCTTCTTTATATCTTCTATTTCTTTTCTGAAATTTCTCCCTTTTTTTCATTTGTTTCAATCATATTTACAATGACTTGTTGAAACATTTTATGATGGCTGCTTCCTTGTCAGATAATTCCAACATCTGTGTTATCCTGATATTGACATCTGTTGATTGTCTTTTCTTATTCTGGTTGAGATTTTCCTGGTTCTTGGTATGGCAAGTGATTTTCAATTGCATCCTGGACATTTGGATATTACGTTATGAAACTCTGGATCCTATTTATTAATTTATTTTGAGACAAGGTCTCACTCTGTCACCCTGGCTGGAGGAGTGCAGTAGTGCAATCTTGGCTCACTGAAATCTATGCCCCCTAGCTCAAGTGATCCTCCCCACCTCAGCCCCCCCAAGTGGCTGGGACTACAGGCATGTGCCACCACACCTGTTAATTTTTGTATTTTTTGTAGAGACAGGGTTTTACCATGTTGCCCAGGCTGTTCCCAAACTCTTGAGACCAAGTGATCCACCCACCTTGGCCTCCCAGCGTGTTGGGATTACAGGTGTGAGCCGCTGCACCCAGCCTCTGGATCCTATTTAAATATTCTATTTTATCAAGCCTTCTCTGATACTACACTAACAGAAGAGTGCGTGTGTGTGTGTGTGTGTGTGTGTGTATGTGTGTGTTAGGGGGTGTTGTCTGGTTCCTGCTGAGTGAGAGGTGAAAGCTTAGGTTCCTCACTTGGCTTCCATTGGTGGGGGTAGGAAACCTCAGTCTTGCTGGGTGCAGGTGAATTTTTGGGCTCCTCTCTAGGCCTCTGCTGATCATCCTGGCTAGGAGGGGGAGGGGTACCACTAGCCATGTGGTTGCCACTGATACGTGGGGGTAAGGTGGAGGGACAGAGGCTTTATCACCACTGGATGATATGAGTTCATTTGCATAATAAGCTTAGGGTGGGGCGGCCAGCCTTCCCCGCTATGTAAACAAACAGCTGATCAAACCAATCTGTGAGTCCTAAGTCAATCAGACACCGCCTCCTCAAGCTGGACTATAAAATCTGGCGTATCTGCCTCTGGCTGGTCTTTTTCTCTCGCAGGTCCCCTCTCTCACTAGAGAGAGCACTGTTTTCCTTTCTCTTTCTTTTGCCTATTAAACCTTCCCTCTTAAACTCCTCTTAAACTTAAATGTGTGTCCGTGTCCTACATTTTCCTGGCATGGTATGGCAAACCCCCGGGTATTTACCCCAGACAACTGGCTGCTTCACTTGCACTGGATCTTGAGGGTGGGGGAGATTTTTGGCCTTTAACAGGGACTCCATCACTGCAAGTTTTCCTTGGAGACTCTTGATGGCCCACATTTAGTTTATACCTACTGTGAGAGCAAGAACTTGAGTAATGTATGGATGGACTCTTTTGGAAGGAAAACAATTTTCATGGACTTAAATTATTTTTATAATTTAAATATGTGGAAACACAAGTATGAATTCCTTATGCTTCAATATTTAAGCAGTTATAAAACCAAGGCAAAATAGCCATAGGTACAAACAAAAGTATAAAGGCAAGTTTAACATTAATTTAATGTAATAAATAGTATTTTTCTGAAATGAAGTTACTGCTGGCAACAGACCATGTACTGCCTGATGAAGGTTCTTCCGCACTTGGCACAATATTCCACTGTGTGCCTGGCGATGATTCAATTCTTCCCCTTCTCATGTCTATTCAAATTACTAAGATATCTTTGTTAGAACTTGTTTCCTGGCCTTCCCTTGGTACAAATGCGACCAAGACAATTAAAGATATAAACAGGTAAATGCAAATGCAGGCACTCACAAACAGGGCTAGGATCAGTTACAAATGACCCAAAACATGCTTGTAACACTTTTTAAATGCTACCAAGGAAAGTTAAGACATGGAACTTAATAGTTTTCACAGGTATGCATGAGTCTTCAGGAGTCCAGAGACCTCAGTTTGAGAAACACTATCCTAGCACTGACTCTGACTTCCAGTGTGACCTTGAGGTAAGCATTTACCATTTTTGGATCTCTGTACATTTTTTGTACACAAACTAGAATAATTTGGGCCACCAGTGTTCTTGGGAGATAAAAGAAGTTAGAGGAGTTAAAGACAATGTTTCAAGATGTTCAAGGACTAGAGAGAAAGGATAAGAATGTATTATAGATCTCTA
>NW_012103479.1:0-1580 GCF_000951045.1 Mandrillus leucophaeus
CAATGGTGCGATCTCAGCTCACTGCAACCTCCGCCTCCCGGGTTCAAGTGATTCTCCTGACTCAGCCTCCCAAGTAGCTGAGGTTACAGGCGCCCGCCACAATGCCCAACTAATTTTTTTATTTTTAGTAGAGACAGGGTTTTGCCATGTTGGCCAGGCTGGTCTCAAACTCCTGACCTCAGGTGATCTGCCCGCCTTGGCTTCCCAAAGTGCTGGGAGTACAGGCATGAGCCACTGCGCTGGCCTATTTATTTTTTTTTGAGATGGAGTTTCACTCTTGTTGTCCAGGCTGGAGTGCAATGGCACAGTCCCGGCTCACTGCCACCTCTGCTTCCCAGGTTCAAGTGGTTCTCCTGCCTCAGCCTCCCAGGTAACTGGGATTACAGGCATGCACTGCCATGCCTGGCAAATTTTACATTTTTTTTTATAGAATTGAGATTTCACCGTGTTGGTCAGGCTGGTCTCGAACTTCTGACCTCAAGTTATCCACCTGCCTTGGCCTCCCAAAGTGCTGGGATTACAGGTGTGAGCCACCTGGCCCAGCCTCAGTTTTACTTTTAATTTGCAATAATAAAAGATACCTTAGGTATAGCTATTGTGGGCACTTCATGTTTGCTTTAGTATCTGCAGAGTGAGGAATTATATGTGGCAGGAAGGCAAAAATGAAACTAAAATTTTTCGATTAGGATAGGTTCTTAAATGTAGAGCATTTTTTGTACATGCTGCCCTTTTTTTTATAGGTCCAAGAAAAGCCACAGCCAACACACTGTATACTGAATTGCAGTTATTGATAAAGAACCAGTTTTGTTTTTTGTTTTTTGTTTTTTTTTTTGGGAGAATCTCACTCTGTCGCCCTGGCTGGGGTGCAGTGATCTTCGCTCACTGCAACCTCCGCCTCCCGGATTCAAGTGATTCTGGTGCCTCAGCCTGCTGAGTAGCCGGAACTACAGGCACGCGCCATGATCCCCAACTAATTTTTGTATTTTTAGTAGATATGAGGTTTCACCATGTTGGCCAGGCTGGTCTCGAACTCCTGACCTCAGGTGATCCACCTGCCTTGGCCTCCCAAAGTGCTGGGATTATAGGCATGAGCCACCGCACCTGGCTGTTTTCTTTGTTTTTTTTCCTTTTTTAATTTTTTTCTTCTCAGTCTCGCAGTGTTGCCCAGGCTGGAGTGCAATGGCGTGATCCCGGCTCACTTCAACCCCCGCCTCCTGGGTTCATGGGATTCTCCTGCCTCAGCCTTCTGATAGCTACAATTACCACACCACCACACCCAGCTAATTTTTTCTATTTTTAGTAGCGATGAGATTTCACCATGTTGGCCAGACTGGTCTCGAACTCCTGGCCTTGTAACCCACCCGCCTTGGCCTCCCAAAGTGCTGGGATTACAGGCATGAGCCACCGTACCCGGCCCTTTTTTTTTTTTTTTTTTTCCTTTTTAGAGATGGTTGGGGAAAAGAAAACTGTAATGAGAAGGGATTGGTGGTTTGTAGCAAATAAATGATTTAAATCTTAGCTACAGGGTTTTCCAGAGTTCTCTGTTGGAATGTTTTTTCTATCTTTTTTTGAACCAGATC
>NW_012103479.1:2635-4124 GCF_000951045.1 Mandrillus leucophaeus
GGGATTACAGGTGCCAACCACCACGCCTGGCTAATTTTTGTATTTTTAGTAGAGACGGGGTTTCACCATGTTGGTCAGGCTGGTCTTGAACTTGTGACCTCAGGTGATCCACCTGCCTCGGCCTCCCAAAGTGCTGGGATTACAGGTGTGAGCCACCACGTCTGGCCAATTTTTGTATTTTTTTGTAGAGATGGTGTTTCGCCTTGTTGCCTGGACTGGTCTCGAACTCCTGGACCTTGGCTTCCCAAAGTGCTGGGATTACAGGTGTGAGCCACTGTGCCCAACCTGATTCAGTTTTTTATATTGGGTTTATTAAACAGGAATGCCTATGAATTTTAATCTAGTTGAACAGTAATAATTTAGTAGTGTTTCAGTCTGGAATTTATACTGCAGCTATTACTGTACTCATTGTTAGGCAAATGTGAATAAATGTCTCCTAAGATGAGAATCTGGCACCAAATTGTTAAGTTGACATCTGGATCAGCCAGCTTTTACGCCCACCCCGCCCCCAGAAATGGGTCATTCTTCCTTCTCTGATATGTAGAAAGTAAAGCTATGACGTGAT
Source organism: Mandrillus leucophaeus (assembly GCF_000951045.1). Classification (NCBI taxonomy): domain Eukaryota; kingdom Metazoa; phylum Chordata; class Mammalia; order Primates; family Cercopithecidae; genus Mandrillus; species Mandrillus leucophaeus. The sequence goes on from NW_012103479.1 coordinate 3,201, forward strand.
TAAACACAGACATTAAAGATGCATTTATTTATTTATTTATTTATTTATTTATTTAGAGACCGAGTCTGGCTCTGTCACCCTGGCTGGAGTGCAGTGACGCGATCTTGGCTCACTGCAAGCTCCGCCTGCCGGGTTCACGCCATCCTCCTGCCTCAGCCTCCTGAGTAGCTGGGACTACAGGCATCCACCACACCTGGCTAATTTTTTGTATTTTTAGTAGAGACGCGATTTCACCGTGTTAGCCAGGATGATCTCGATTCCTGACCTTGTGATCTGCCTGCCTCAGCCTCGCAAAGTGCTGTGATTGTAGGCGTGAGCCACTGCGCCTGGCCTGCATTTATTTTTTAAAAAGAGCACTGCGTTGTCAATGCTGTGTCCTGACATTCATCCTTATCAGCTTTTTGAAAATTTTTGCATGTCTTTCGTGTAAAGGAAAGAAGGTCATGTTAAACAACATCCTATCACAACTTATTTTTGCAACCTACTTGTAGAAAAGCACCCTGATATATCTTGGAATTCTCCTAGGGCTGGTTAATACTTTTCTTTAATACTACAACTTTCCTTGTACATTATCATGAATAGTAACTGCAGGAAGATAAAAAACTTCATTATTATTCAGTATTCTTAGTCACAGTTGACTGGGGTTATATAAAAGAAGCTTCTCAAATGTAGATCTAATTTTTTTTTTTTTTGAGACAGAGTCTCACTCTTGTTGCCCAGGCTGGAGTGCAATGGCGCGATCTCGGCTCACTGTAACCTCTGCCTCCCGGGTTGAAGTGATTCTCCTGCTTCAGCCTCCCTAGTAGCTGGGATTATGGGCACCTGCCACCGTGCCTAGCTAATTTTTTGTATTTTTTTTGAGACGGAGTCTCACTCTATCGCCCAGGGTGGAGTGCAGTGGCATAATTTTGGCTCACTGCAACC
>NW_012103479.1:6854-8245 GCF_000951045.1 Mandrillus leucophaeus
ACCAGGTGTGGTGGCAGGTGCCTGTAATCCCAGCTACTTGGGAGGCTGAGGCAGGAGAATCGCTTGAACCCGGGAGGCAGAGGTTACAGCAAGCCGAGATTGCACCATTGCACTCCAGCCTGGGGGACAAGAGTGAGACTTTGTCTCAAAAAAAAAAAAAAAAAGAAAGAAAGTGCAGTTAATACACCTAACCTACCAAACATCATAGATTAGCCTCACCTACCTTAAGCATGCTCAGAATCCATTAGCCTGCAGTTGGGTAAAATTATCTAACACAAAGCTGATTTTATAATAAAAATGTTAAATATCACATGTAACTTAATGATTACTGAAAGTGAAAAATAGAATGATTGTACGTGTACTCATTGCAGTTTCTACTGATGCATATTACGTGTACACCATTGTAACGTCAAAAAATCTTAAGTTAAACCATCGTAAGTCAGGGTACACTTGTACTACATACCTAGCAAGCATACAGTTTTATTCTTTTCTTTACATGTTCTGGCTGTTGTCAGATGGCTGATGTTTGGTCAGTATTCCTAGAAACAGTATTTCTTCAGAGGTGAGTTAAGAACAGGAAAGCACAGGATTCAATGCAATATCAGTCTGGGAAGTAGGGGAGAATATATGTGCTCCACATAATCTTTATTGGAAATAGTGTTCTTTTGTGGAATTACAAATGGATACACATTTAGGTTGAAAGTTCCTAACCAGTCACGTAGTACTTAGGTAGTTACTATGCTTTATGCTAATGGTACTCTTTAAAAATGGAAATAAGATTGAGGTCTAAGCAAAAAAAATATATATATATATATATGTGTGTGTGTGTGTGTGTGTGTATGTGTATATATATATTTTTCTTTTTTTTTTTTTTGAGATGGAGTCTCACCCAGTCACCCAGGCTGGAGTACAGTGATATGATCTCAACTCACTGCAACCTCCGCCTCCCGGGTTCAAGCGATTTTTGTGCCTTAGCCTCTTGAGTAGCTGGAATTAGAGGTGCACGCTACCACTTCCAGCTAAATTTTATATTTTTTGTAGAGACTCAGTTTCACCATGTTGCTCAGGCTGATCTCGAACTCCTGTCCACAAGTGATCCGCCTGCCCTGGCCTCCCAAAGTGTTCAGATTACGGGAGAGAGGCACCTCACCCATCCCTAGACTGATTAGTTTTTAATTTTTTTTTTTTTTCCTGTTCGAGACAGAGTCTTGCTCTGTCCCCCAGGCTGGAGTGCAGTGGCGCGGTCTCGGCTCAATGCAGCCTCTGCCTCCCGGGCTCAAGCGATTCTCCTGCCTCAGCCTCCAGAGTGGCTGGGACTACAGGCGCATGCCACTGGGTTTCACTGTGTTAGCCAGGATAGTCTCAATCTCCTGACCTCTTGATCTGCCCAC
>NW_012103480.1:0-1049 GCF_000951045.1 Mandrillus leucophaeus
ATACAGATGTAACTCTGTGAATGGAAGTCACACATCACAGAGCAGATTCTCAGAAAACTCCTTTCCAGGTTTCATCTGAGGATATTTCCTTTTTCACCGTAGTCCTCCATGTGCTTCCAAATATCACTTTGCCAATTCCACAAGAACTGTCTTCGGGAAAGGCTTCTTCAGGGGAAAGCTGTAACTCTGTGAAATGATTTCACAGAACACAAAGAAGTTTCTCAGAAAGCTTCTTTCTCTTTGTTTTCGGAGAAAATTTCCCTTGCCCCTGTAGTCTTCCAAAGGATCCGAAGTATTTGTTCTCAGATTCCACAGAAATAAGGCTAGCAAAGAGATTCACGAAATACAGAGGTTATTCTGTGAGTGAAAGTCACACATCACAGAGTAGTTTCTCAGAAAGCTTCTTTCCAGATTTCATTTGTGGATATTTCCTTTTTCACAATAGCCCTCTGTGGGCTTCCAAATATCACTTTGCCAATTCCACAAGAACTTTCTTAGGGAAAGGCTTCTTGAGGGGAAAGCTGGAACTCTGCGAGATGATTTCACAGAACACAAAGAAGTTTCTCAGAAAGCTTCTTTCTCTTTGTTATCGGAGGATATTTCCTTTGGCCCTACAGTCTTCTAAGGCATCCGAAATATCTGTTCTCAGATTGCACAGAAAAAAGGATAGCAAGGATATCCAGGAAATACAGATGTAACTCTGTGAGATGAATTAACAGAACACTAAGCAGTTTCTCAGAAAGCTTCTTTCCAGATTTCATCTGAGGAGAATTCCTTTTTCACCATAGCCCTCTATGGGCTTCAAAATATCACTTTGCCAATTCCACAAGAACTGTCTTAGCCAAAGGCTTCTTAAGGGGAAAGGTGTAATTCTGTGAGATGATTTCACAGAACACAAAGAAGTTTTTCAGAAAGCTTCTTTCCCGTTGTTATCGGAGGATATTTCCTTTGGCCCTATAGTCTTCAAAGGGATCCGAAGTATCTGTTCTCAGAATCCGCAGAAATGAGGCTACCAAAGAGATCCAAAAATACAGATGTAACTCTGTGAG
>NW_012103480.1:1410-1825 GCF_000951045.1 Mandrillus leucophaeus
TGTTCTCAGATTCCACAGAAATAAGGCTAGCAAACAGATACACGAAATACAGATGTATCTCTGTGAGTGGAAGTCACACATCACAGAGCAGTTACTCAGAAAGCTTCTTTCCAGATTTCATCTGAGGATATTTCCTTATTCACCACAGCCCTATATGGGCTTCCAAATATCACTTTGCCAGTTCCACAAGAACTGTCTTAGCAAAAGGCTTCTTGAGGGGAAAGCTGGAACTCTGTGAGATGATTTCACAGAACACAAACTAGTTTCTCAGAAAGCTTCTTTCTCTTTGTTATCGGAGGATATTTCCTATGGCCCTATAGTCTACAAAGGGATCCGAAATATCTGTTCTCAGATTCCACAGAAATAACGCTAGCAAAGAAATCCACCAAATACAGATGTAACTCTGTGGGTGGAA
>NW_012103481.1:0-2250 GCF_000951045.1 Mandrillus leucophaeus
GCCAATATTAATTTTACCTATTTATTTTGATCACTAATATCGATAATTATTAATTTCAGTATATTCATTAATATTGACAGTTAGTAGACTTGCTCCTCATATCCACCACGGATGAGATGATATTACTTTCAATATCTGAGAAGGTGTACACCCCCCCAGTGATATTGGTACCAACATCCGCACGGGAAAAAACAATATCACACCCAAGATGACAAGGAATAGAAATTTTCCTGGGGTACCGTTCTTAATTTTCAGAGAGGTAGAGGATGATATGACTCCCAACTCACCCTCTGAGGGTGGACACATTGGGGGTATACACCCGTCTCTGAAACAGATCGTAATTTGCACATGACAAAATGATGTTACTCACAATATCAGACACAGGCTGTGAGTCCACTACAGCGCCCGCAGCATGCGAGGGGCAAAGCGAGGGCAGCTGCTGGGAGGCTGGTCGCTGGGGGATGCCTCACCCCCAGTCCACGGGGCTCCCTGCAGCCTATGGGACGAGGGGGGACCGCTGCTGGGATGACGGTCGGAGGGATGCCTCACCCCCAGCGACAGGGCTTCCAGCTTTCATGGTGTGGTGACAGACAGCTTCTGTAGGGTCTATCGTGAAGGGTGCCTCATTCCCCGGCAATGGTGCTCTGAGCAGCCAGGGGGTGGGTTGTGACGGTGCTTCGGAAGCCAATCAGGGGCGTGCCTCACCCACCTTCGATGGGTCTCCCACTAGCCAGGGGGCAAGGAGGGGTGTCTGCTGGAGAGCAGATCGGGGGTCGTATCTCAGCCCCCATCGATGGGGTTACCAGCAGCCAGGGGCAGCGTGGCGGCTTCTCCGGGCGATGGGGGCATGTGCCTCACCCCCCAGCGATATGGCTCCCAGCTGCAGGGGGCGAGGGGGGTCTTCTGCTGGGGGACCGATCACGGGTGTTGCCTCACCCCCTCGGCGATGGGGCTTCTAGCAGCCACAGGGCGAGGGGAGGTGACTGTTGTATGTCAGATGGTGGAGGGAGCCTCACAGATACCACAGACTTTATGTTGACCTTTTGCCATATGGGGATTAATACCATCATCACCCCTTCCGGATATCAGGAAGAGTATCACATAGGGTTGTACTGTGTCTGCTATACTGTGAGTAATATCAACCTCTGGGCAATGGAATATTAAGAAGAATGTCCCAGGGTGGATATACACCCTCTGCCATTTTAGGAGTAAGATCAGCCTCTCCCCTCCATGAATATTAGGAACAATATCCCAGGCTCTGTGTACCCCTCCTGCTGGACAGAGTGTAATATCACCCTCTCCCTTCCAGAATATTAATAACAATATCACAGGCCGGGTGAATACAGCCTTCGAATTATTGTCATCCTCTCCCCCTCCAGGTACTAGGAACAATGTCACGGAAGAGCTGTACACTCCCTCCGATATTAGGAGTAAGAGCACAGGCTTCTTCCAGGAATATTCGTAGCGATATTACCGGGTGGCTGTCCATTCACTGCTATGTTGGGAATCATGTCATACTCTACCCCCCTGGATATTAGGATCACAGTCATAGGGTGAGTGTACACCTACTGCGATATTAAAACTAAAATCATGCTCTCCTTCCCTGGATATTGGGAAGAATATCACAGGTAGGTGTACACTCCCTGTGGTATTACGAGTAATAATATGATTGTTACACATCAATGATCGACTTTCATACTTGTCAATGATACCAATAATTAATTGGATGCCATTATTAATTATGGATAATTATTTTCATTACATGAGTATGCACGCTTAAAATTAATTATTAATATTAATATCATTTAACAATTTTATTAGTCCCGAATACTAATGATTTTATTACCAGCATCACTTTATATTGATTTAAGAAACCGTAATTGCTGATATCATTATTTTATTATTAATAGTGATATTACTATGAATTATTATAACAAATTATTAACATTTTAAACCAGTATAAATTTTTACTCTCTTTATTGTGATCATAAATATTGATAATTACTATTAATATTTATTTTATTTCTTATTATTAATAATTAATAGACTTGTTCCTGATATGCACTGGGCAGAGGATGATATTACTTTCAATATCACAGATGGTGTATACGCCCCCAGGGATATTGCTTGGCATTTCCACGTGTGAGAGAAGGATATGACACCCAATATCACAGAGAGTAGAAACTCTCCTGGGATACTGTTCTTAATATTCAGGGAGTAAGAGAATGATATGACTCCCAATACAGACGT
>NW_012103481.1:2300-5374 GCF_000951045.1 Mandrillus leucophaeus
GGTGGATATACACCCTCTGCCATTTTAGGAGTAAGATCAGCCTCTCCCCTCCATGAATATTAGGAACAATATCCCAGGCTCTGTGTACCCCTCCTGCTGGACAGAGTGTAATATCACCCTCTCCCTTCCAGAATATTAATAACAATATCACAGGCCGGGTGAATACAGCCTTCGAATTATGGTCATCCTCTCCCCCTCCAGGTACTAGGAACAATGTCACGGAAGAGCTGTACACTCCCTCCGATATTAGGAGTAAGAGCACAGGCTTCTTCCAGGAATATTCGTAGCGATATTACCGGGTGGCTGTCCATTCACTGCTATGTTGGGAATCATGTCATACTCTACCCCCCTGGATATTAGGATCACAGTCATAGGGTGAGTATACACCTACTGCGATATTAAAACTAAAATCATGCTCTCCTTCCCTGGATATTGGGAAGAATATCACAGGTAGGTGTACACTCCCTGTGGTATTACGAGTAATAATATGATTGTTACACATCAATGATCGACTTTCATACTTGTCAATGATACCAATAATTAATTGGATGCCATTATTAATTATGGATAATTATTTTCATTACATGAGTATGCACGCTTAAAATTAATTATTAATATTAATATCATTTAACAATTTTATTAGTCCCGAATACTAATGATTTTATTACCAGCATCACTTTATATTGATTTAAGAAACCGTAATTGCTGATATCATTATTTTATTATTAATAGTGATATTACTATGAATTATTATAACAAATTATTAACATTTTAAACCAGTATAAATTTTTACTCTCTTTATTGTGATCATAAATATTGATAATTACTATTAATATTTATTTTATTTCTTATTATTAATAATTAATAGACTTGTTCCTGATATGCACTGGGCAGAGGATGATATTACTTTCAATATCACAGATGGTGTATACGCCCCCAGGGATATTGCTTGGCATTTCCACGTGTGAGAGAAGGATATGACACCCAATATCACAGAGAGTAGAAACTCTCCTGGGATACTGTTCTTAATATTCAGGGAGTAAGAGAATGATATGACTCCCAATACAGACGTATCTACACCCTCTAAGGGTGTACACACTGGGTCGTACACCCGTCTGTGAAAGAGTTCATAATTTCCAGAAGGGCAGATGATATTACTCACAATATCAGAAACAGGCTGTGAGTCCACCATAGCTCCCAATAGCCAGGGGGCGAGGGGTGTGGCTGCTGGGAGGCAGATAGCGTGGGGTGCCTCACTCCCCGGCGATGTGGCTCTCAATGGCCAGGGAGGCAGGAGGTGGTGGCTGTTGGGAGCCAGTTCAGGGGGCATGCCTCACCCCCTGGCGATGTGGCTCCCAATAGCCAGGGGTCGAGGGGTGTTGGCTTTTGGGAGCCAGATCGGGGGGCGTGCCTCAGCCCGGGTGATGTGACTCCTGACAGCCATGGTGCGTGGGGGAGGGTGGCTTATGGGCCAGATCGCAGGGGGTGCCTTATGCCCCTGTGATGTGTCTCCCGACGGCCAGGGGGTGGGAATCATGGCTGTCGGGAGCCAGATCGCGGGGGTGCCTCACAGATATCACAGAGTTTGTGTTCACCTCCTGCCATATAGGGATTAATACCATCTTCTCCCCTTCTGGATATCAGGAAGAGTATCACACGGGCTTGTACTGTGTCTGCGATACTGACAGTAATATCAACCTCTCGGCTTTGGAATATTAAGAAAAATGTCCCAGGGTGGATGTACACCCCCTGCCATAGTGGGAGTAATATCAGCCTCTCCCCTCCATATATATTAGGAACAATATCCCAGGCTGGGTGTACGCCTCCTGCTGTACGAAGTGTAATATCACCCTCTCCCTTCCAGGATATTAATAACAATATCACAGGGCGGGTGAACACAGTCTGCGAATTATTATCATCCTCCTCCCATCCGGATACCAGGAACAATATCACAGAAGAGCTGTACCCTCCCTGCGATATTGGGAGTAATAGTATAGGCTTCTTCCAGGAATATTAGGAGCCATATTACCATGTGGCTGTCCATTCATTGCTATGTTGGGAGTCACGTCACACTCTACCCCGCTGGATATTAAGATCAGTGTCATGGGGTGAGTGTACACCTACTGTGATATTAAAACTGAAATCATGCTCTCCGTCCCTGGATATTAGGAACAATATCACAGGTAGGTGTACACTCCCTGTGGTATTAGGAGTAATAATATAATTGTTAAACATCAATGATCAATTTTAATAATTATCAATGATACTAATAATTACTAGGATACCATTATTAATTATGGATAATTATTTTAAATACATGATTATGCACGCTTAAAATTAATTATTAGTACTAATGTCATTAAACCATATTATTAGTCCCTAATACTGATTATTTTCTTACCAGCATCACTTTGTATTGATTTAAGTAACATTAATTGCTGATATCATTAATTTATTATTAATGGTAATATTACTATAAATTATTATTACAGATCGTTAACATTTTAAACCAGTATTAATTTTTACTAAGTTCATTGTGATCATTAATATCGATAATTACTATAAAATTTATTATATTTATTAATACTAATAATTAATAGACTTCTTCCTGATATCCACTGGGAATACGATGACATTACTTTCAATATCACAGAAGGTGTACACACCCCATGTGATATCACTTCGAATTTCCGCGTCAGAGAGGAGGATATGACACCCAATATCGCAGGGAGTAGAAAATTCCTGGGATACTGCTCGTAATATTCAGGGAGGAAGAGGATGATATGACTCCCAATACAGACTCCCAATACACCCACTGAGGGTGTACACACTGGGGGTGTACACCCGTCTGTGAAAGAGTTCATAATTTCCAGAGGGAAAGATGATATTACTCACAATATCGGAAACAGACTGTGAGTCCACCGTGGCTCCCAATAGCCAGGAGGCGAGGGGGAGTGGCTGTTGGGAGCCAGACCACGAGGCGCGCCTCACCAAACAGAGCTGCGAGATGGAGAGTGAGAGTGAGAAACCAAGAGAGTGAGTCTCACACACACACACATGCAGAGAGAGAGAGA
>NW_012103481.1:6135-9445 GCF_000951045.1 Mandrillus leucophaeus
AAAATAGAGCACAACATATCATAGTGAATATAGACTATAAATGATGTTTTGTGTATACCTTATTATTAGTGATAAACACTGTATAAGTAATTTATTTTTGCCATTTCTTTCTTACTATAGTTTGAAAGTGTCCCCCAAATTTCAAGTGTTGGAAACTGAATACCCCATGTAGTAGTGCTCAGGGAAGGGATCTTTAAGGGGTGATCAGGTCATGAGAGTTTCGCCCTCGTGAGTGGACTAATGTTGTTATTGGAGGAGTGGGTTCCTTATCACAAGAGTTGCTCTGTTACAAAAGTGAGTTTGACCCCTCTTACTCCTTCATGCTCTCTTGCCCTTCCACCTTCCTGTGGGATGACACAGCACAAAGATCCTTGCCAGATGCCCACCACCCCTTAACCTTGTACTTCCCACCTCCAGGACTGTGAGAAGTGAATCTTTGTTTTTGTAAATTACCCAGTCTCAGACACTCTGCTAAGAGAAGCAGAAAACAGGCTAAGACAAAATGTTTTAGGATCCTCTTCCCTCACAGTTGCAGTGAGAAGTTTATAGCTTTGTTTTGTTTTGTGGAAGATAAAATGCTAAATAATAGGCATAATTTTGAAACTTTCTCCTTCCATCCAAATACTTGATTCATTTTAAAATTTCTACTACACTGAGCTGTTGACCCTTGCTTCTGATAACTCAGAGATGTCTGCAAAAAAACCACGGAGGAAACCTTGAGTACCATGTAGTCTGTCTTATCTAAGTGCTCTCTGGACTTCGAGAAGGCTCTTTCTGTGAACCAGAAAGCTAACAATGTAGCCCAGCTCAAGACACTTTTCTAGAAAAGCTTTCAGAACATAGCCATTCCCGGGGAGCATCACAGCTTTTAAACTTCACAACAGGCACCAGAGAGCACTCAGAAGACCATGGAATATTTTGCCTGAATTCCTTCCAGCATTGTGTTCCAGGAACCTTGAAACTCCCTCCCCCTCTATGTGGGTCTTAGGTTTCTCTTTCCAAACCCAAACAGACTTGTTTTTAAACAATCCCCAAGAAGACGACATCTTAGCATTACATATAATTGAGTTGTAAATCTTCTAAATTCAGAAAGAAAGAATCTGGAAATCATTCAGAAGCCCTTGAGTTTTTAACGAGAAGAATCTGCAGTGAGAGGAAGACTCTTTTTATCCTGCGAATTCCCGGCGTGCTTCTTCCACACACGATCCTTGCTTGTGTCTCTCTCCAAACCTCTCTGTGAATAACCCACTCATCCTTCCAAGCTCAAAGAACACGCCATGAGACAGAAACAGTTGCTTCAACATCCATTTCCTCCTCCTCTTCTGACCAAGGCTCTGCACTAAATGCTTCATTCCCCAGCTGTCTTTATGCACACATGCGGCCATGTGGGTCCATTCTGGCCCATGTGATATAAGTAGAATTGTTGAGTAGGACGTCCAAAAGGACTCCTTTAAAGGAGCCAAACTACTGAGTATGGCTCTTCTTTATTTTCTCTTTTTCCTGCTGCTTTGAATGCAGCTGTGATTGCAGCAACAAAGCTGCTATCTTGGGGCATGAGGTGATCTAGAAGATACAACCGCCTTCAGTCAAAAGTGCTTGAGAGAATGATAGGAGAAGCTGGGCTCTCTGATAAGATCACAGATCCAGTGCACAGGGGAGGATTGCCTACTTTCATATTCCGTTCGTGTGAAAAGACAGACCTTTATAGGTGTGAACCTCTGTTAGCTTGAGTCTTCTGTTTTATGCAGCCAAACTTAACCCTAACTGCCACACACCATCTACTTATATTTTATGATGCTCTCTCTAATCTCTTAGGTAATTGTGTCCCCCCAGAAACCTATGGAGACCTGAAGACGTTTTAGGGTCAAGGAATCCACCTTCCTCCTTTGGTAAAAGAGTACAAATGCCAGAGAGCTGAGCGATGGCTGAGGCATGCGATTGTAAACCAAAAGGTACCTGAGACCGATCTCCATCCATTTAAAAGTTAATTCTGCCAAGGTTAAGGACTTGCTTGGAAGAAAAAAACATGGAATCACAGAAACAGTCTGTCGTCTGTGCCTTCCTCCCAAAGTGATATTGAGGGCTTCAGTAGTTAAAGGGGAAGGGTGGGCTGAAGAGGAAGCGTGGGCTAGAGGGAAGGGTGGGCTGGAGGGGAAGGGTGGGCTGGAGGAAAAGGGTGGGCTGGAGGAAAAGGGTGGGCTGCAGGGGAAAGAGGGAGTCTGTGCTCATTCTCAGGTTGCAAGAGATAGAGAGCACGTGGGGAATGGTCAGTTATGTCTTCATCTCACATGCAGTAAACCAGTCCTTTACATAAGATAAGGTGAACATAGAACAGCTTCCTGTGGAGATACGTAACCCTTTATCTGTAGCTATCTGCTTAGGAACAAAAGGAAAGGCAGTTTCTTGTATAATTCAGCTTCCAGTTTAATATTTTTTTCCTTTTTGGCTGGGAATTGGGGTCCCGAGGCTTTATTTTTCCCTGTACACTATATTGTATCTGAAAATTGTTGTTCAGGACCCAAAGTTGTTTACTTCCTCCAGCTACATCCCCTAGCTCAATTTCCATTTGGAGTGGCTTCTGGAAGGCTGGAATTGAAATCCACCAGTGCCCATTTCAAGGTGTTCCCAACATATCCTGGAAAAAAGGAGCCCGGATACACTTCCCTATGGGTGCAGGTCAGTCATCATAATGCACAGAAACAACGTTGACCTCAGGCTGGAGCCATTGTCCTGAAAGGGGATTCTTCCCAGCTCGGGCCTGAGACTGATCACTGAGAAGTGGCCGCTCCATCCCTGAACCCTTCCTCTTTGTGCCTCCTTACTTCCTAGATATCACGGCATTCAGGCTCAGAATGCCGCAGACCTATCCCACTGGAAGCTGCCGAGGTGCCTCCTGGCACACAGGACGCCCGGCATGGCAGCAGCATCAAGGGATCAGCAGGGAACAGGCTGCAGTGATTTGGGGGAACAGCCTGAAAATCACCTGGAGCCTGGTGGCAGGTGGTCCCACCTTCTCCAAATATTAGGTCCAGAGAAAATGACAATATGAGCAACTCATGTCACCATTATTAGCAGAGTCTTTTTATTCTTTCCTTAATTTTTTGCCATTAAATTGAGCTCTATAGGTCCATTTTCTTTTCTGTTCTTTTCTTTTTTTAGACAGAGTCTTGCTCTCTTGCCCAGGCTGGAGTGCAGTGACACGATCTCAGCTCACCACAAGCTACACCTCCCGGGTTCACGCCATTCTCCTGCCTCAGCCTCCTGAGTAGCTGGGACTACAGGCACCCGCCACCATGCCTGGCTAATTTTT
>NW_012103482.1:0-595 GCF_000951045.1 Mandrillus leucophaeus
GCAAAACCCAGTCTCAGCAAAAAAAAAAAAAAAAAAGCTGCGGGAAGTGGTGCAGCCTGTGGTCACAGCTATTCAAGAGGCTGAGGTGGGAGGACTGCTTCAGCCCGGGGAGGAGAAGGCTGCATTGAGCCTTGTTCGTACTGCTGCACTCCAGCTTGGGTGACAGTGCAAGACCCTGTTAAAAAAAAAATGTGGTTTCTATTGCTCAGGCTGGAGTACAGTGGTGCAAGCCAGGCTCACTGCAGCCTCGACTTCCCTGGGCTATTTTTTTTTTTTTTTTTAGACGGAGTCTTGCTCTGTTGCCAGGCTGGGGTACAGTGGCACAATCTTGGCTCACTGCAACCTCCATCTCCGAGGTTCAACCGATTCTCCTGCCTCAGCCTCCGGAGTAGCTGGGACTACAGGCGCAAGCTACCACTCCTGGCTAATTTTTTTTTTGCTCCTGTTGCCCAGGCTGGAGTGCAGTGGTGTGATCTCAGCTCACTGCAACCTTTGCCTCCCGGGTTCAAGCAATTCTGCCTCAGCCTCCTGAGTAGCTAGGATTATAGGCGTCTGCCACCACGCCCAGCTAATTTTTTGTATTTTTAGTAGAGAT
>NW_012103482.1:2824-3603 GCF_000951045.1 Mandrillus leucophaeus
TTTTTTTTTTTTTTTAAAAGACATTCTAGTTGATATGAAGTCGTACTCATTATAGTTTTATTTTCATTGACTTAATGACTAATGATGTTGAGCATTTTTTCATGTCCTTGTTGACCATTTGTGTGTCTTCTCTGGAGAAATATCTATTCGAGTTCTTTGCTCATTTTTTTTTTTTTTTTGACAGGATCTCATTCTGTTGCCCAGGCTGGAATGAACAATCATGACTCACTGCAGCCTTGACCTCCTCGGGCACAGGTGATCCTCCCACCCCTGCCTCTAGAGTAGCTAGGACTACAGGCACATGCCATCACGCCCAGCTAATTTTTGTTATTTTTTGTAGAGACAGGGTTTTGCCATGTTGCTCAGGCTTAGAAGGCTTTAAAGCACAAAATTAATTACATTAGGATAATGTCTTGGGGGTAGAAATAGAAGTATGAAAATAAGAATTTAGAAGAAATAGAACAATGTGAAATTTCTGACTGTTAAAGAAGATTACAATAACATACTTTAAAAGTGAATCATGGGCCCAGCATGGTGGCTCACATCTATAATCCCAGCACTTTGGGAGGCCGAGGCAGGTGAATCATTTGAGGTCAGGAATTCAAGACCAGCCTGGCCAACATGGTGCAACCCTGTCTCTACTAAAAATACAAAAATTAGCGGGGCGTGGTGGCTTGTGCCTGTAATCCCAGCTACTCGGGAGGCTGAGGCAGGAGAATCTCTTGAACCTGGGAGGCAGAGGTTGCAGTGAGCCGAAATCGTGCCACTGCACTCCAGCC
>NW_012103482.1:7723-8806 GCF_000951045.1 Mandrillus leucophaeus
TTTTGTATTTTTAGTAGAGACGGGGTTTCACTGTGTTAGCCAGGATGGTCTCAATCTCCTGACCTCGTGATCCACCCGCCTTGGCCTCCCAAAGTTCTGGGATTACAGGCATGAGCCACCGTGCCCGGCCTGATGGTTAATTCTATGTGTGAGGCCAAAGGCAGTGGCTCACACCTGTAATCCCAGCAGTTTAGGAGGGCAAGGTGGAAGGATTACTTGAGCCCAGGACTTCAAGACCACTCTGGGTAAGATGGTGAAACCGTATTTCTACAAAAAAAAAAAAAAAAAAGGTGTCATTTTTCAAGGCTATGGTGCCCTTGGGCACTATATATATTATCTTAATGAGATAGACGCTCACTATGTTCTCCAGACTGGGCTCGAACTCTCAGGCTCAAGTGATCCTACTGCCTTAGCCTCCTGGGTATCTGGGACTACGAGCATGCCACCATGCCTGACTGAAGTCTGGCTACTTCGATGAAGGTATTTTGTAGGTAACATTAACATCTTGGCTGGGCACAGTGGCTCACGCCTGTAATTGCAGCACTTTGAGAGGCCAAGGTGGGCGGATCATCTGATGTCAGGAGTTCGCGACCAGCCTGGCCAACATGGTGAACCGCTATCTCTACTAAAAATACAAAAATTAGCCGGGCATGGTGGCGGGCGCCTGTAATCCCAGCTACTTGGGAGGCTGAGGCACAAGAATCATTTGAACCTGAAAGGCAGAGGTTACAGTGAGCCGAGATTGCGCCATTGCACTCCCGTCTGGGCAAGTCAGGGCAACAAGAGCAAAACTCCGTCTCAAAAAAATAAAACAAAATGAAACAAAGGCATTGACATCTATACTCAGTTGACGTTAAGTAAAGGAGGTTACTTTTTTTTTTTTTTGAGACAGAGTCTCGTTCTATAACCCAGGCTGGAGTGTAGTGGTGTGATCTCGGCTCACTGCAACCTCCACCTCCTGGGTGTAAGCGATTCTCTTGCCTCAGGCTCCCGTGTAGCTGGGACTACAGGCACGTGTCACCACACCCAGCTAATTTTTGTATTTTTAGTAGAGACAGGGTTTCACTATGTTGGCCAGGCTGG
>NW_012103483.1:0-335 GCF_000951045.1 Mandrillus leucophaeus
CAAAGTGATATTTGGAAGCCCATAGAGGGCTATGGTGAAAAAGGAAATATCCTCAGATGAAAATTGGAACGAAGCTTCGTGAGAAACTGCTTAGTATTCTGTTAATTCATTTCACAGAGTTACAGCTTTCCCCTCAAGAGGTCGCTCGCTGAGCCTGTTCTTGTAGAATTTGCATAGTGATATTTGGAAGCCCTTAGGGGGCAATGGTGAAAAAGAAAATATCCTCAGAGAAAACTTGGGTAGAAGCTTTCTGAGAAACTGCTTTGTGATGTGTGACTTCCACTCACAGAGTTACATCTGTATTTCGTGGATCTCTTTGCTAGCCTTATTTCTGT
>NW_012103483.1:385-776 GCF_000951045.1 Mandrillus leucophaeus
CGATAACAAAGAGAAAGAAGCTTTCTGAGAAACTTCCTTGTGTTTGTGAAATCATCTCACAGAGTTACAGCTTTCCCCTCAAGAAGCCCTTCACTAAGAATATATCCTCAGGGAAAAAGTGGCAATAATCTTTCTGAGAAACTGCTTATTGTTCTGGTAATTCTCCTCACAGAGTTAGAGCTTTCCCCTCAAGAAGCCGCTCCTTTAGCCTGTTCTTGTTGTATTCGCAAAGTGATATTTGGAAGCCCTTAGAGGGCTATGGTGAAAAAGAAAATATCCTCAGAGAAGAACTGGAAAGAAGCTTTCAGAAAAACTGCTTTGTGATGTGTGACTTCCACTCACAGAGTTACATCTGTATTTCGTGGATCTCTTTGCTAGCCTTATTTCTGTG
>NW_012103483.1:858-1798 GCF_000951045.1 Mandrillus leucophaeus
ACTTCTGTGTATTCTGTGAAATCATCTCAGAATTACAGCTTTCCCCTCAAGAAGCCTTTCACTAAGATCGTTCTTATGGAATTTGCAAAGTGATATTTGGAAGCCCATAGAGAACAATGGTGGAAAAGGAAATATCCTCAGATGAAATCTGGAAAGGGGCTGTCTGAGAAAGTACTTAGTGTTCTGTTATTTCATCTCACAGAGTTACAGCTTTCCCCTCAAGAAGCCGCTTGATAAGCCTGTTCTTGTGGAATTCGCAAAGTGATATTTGGAAGCCCATAGAGGGCTATGGTGAAAAAGCAAATATCCTCAGAGAAAAACTGAAAAGAAGCTCTGAGAAACGGCTTTGTGATGTGTGACTTCAACTCACAGAGTTACACTTGTATTTCGTGGATCTCTTTGCTAGCCTTATTTCTCTGGAATCTGGGAACAGATATTTCTGATCCCTTTGAAGGCGGTAGGGCCAAACGAAATATCCTCCGATAACAAAGAGAGAGAAGCTTTCTGAGGAACTTCTTTGTATTCTGTGAAATCATCTCACAGAGTTACAGCTTTCCCCTCAAGAACCCTTTCGCTAAGACAGTTCTTCTGGAATTTGCAAAGTGATATTTGGAAGCCCAGAGAGGGCTGTGGTGATAAAGGAAATATCCTCAGATGAAATCTGGAAAGAAGCTTTCTGAGAAACTGCTTAGCGTTCTGTAAATTCATCTCACAGGGTTACATCTTTCCGCTCAAATAGCCGCTCAGTAAGCCTGTTCTTGTGGAATTCTCAAAGTGATATTTGTAAGCCCATAGAGGGCTATGGTGAAATAGCAAATATCCTCAGAGAAAAACTGGAAAGAAGCTCTGAGAAACTGCGTTGTGATGTGTGACTTCCACTCACAGAGTTACATCTGTATTTCGTGGATCTCTTTGCTAGCCTTATTTCTGTGGAATCTGA
>NW_012103484.1:0-359 GCF_000951045.1 Mandrillus leucophaeus
ATTGCCAGTGAAGATGTGGAGCAACAGAAACTCTCATTCATTGCGGGTGGAGATGCAACATGGTACAGCCACTTTGGAAGACAATTTGGCATTTTCTTAAAAAACTGAACATAGGCTTAGCATAAGATTCAGCAGCCGTACTCAATCAATTTAGCCAATTGATTTGAAAACATGTCTCCATACAAAATTGTATATGAATGTGTACAGTAGCTTATTTCATAATCACCAAAAATAGAAGCATCCAAAATGTATGTCATTTGGTGAATCGATATATACATATATATGTATATATAAATATAAATATCTAAATATTTATTTAAATATACATATATTTAAATATACACATATAAATTTACATA
>NW_012103484.1:3929-14631 GCF_000951045.1 Mandrillus leucophaeus
AATATATTTAACATATGTACAACAATATATACTATATATGTATATTTAAATATACTATATATGTATATATAAATATATATGTATATTGCTTTCGTGAGGTGACGATTTTGATTTTGCTGTAGTAATCTGTTGCACACCTCGTTCTGAAAGCTGATGCACTTGAATATTCCACATACCTTTTCCTTTGAATTTTCAAGGTCATATATATATATCTATGATACAACCAGACAATGATACTACCACTCTTCAATGAAAAGGAATAAGTTACAAGCCACACAAAGTTATACATGACTCTTCAGTTCATTATGCTACGTGAAAGAAGCCAGTCTAAAAAGGCTACATAGTATAAGATTCTATTTATATGACATTCTGGAAAACGCAAAATTATAAAGATGAAAAAGCTGTCAGTGGTAGCCACGGGGTTTATCTGACAAGCACAAGGGATTTATCAGGGCAGTCAAACTAGTATCCATCATACTGTAAAGGTGGTTGCATGCTTGCTTTGGTCTGAATATTTTTGTTGCCACAAAATTCATGTGCTGAAATACCAAGGTGACGGTAGTAGGTGGAAGGTGGGATATTTGGAGAATGACTAGAGCATGAGAGCAGAGTCCTCATGAATGGGATTAGTGTTTTTATAAAATAGACCCTACAGAGATCCTTTACCCTTTCTTGCATGTGAGGACATAGGGAAAAGGCTGCTGTCTATGAACTAGGGAGCAGGTCTTCACCAGACATGAAATCTGCCAGCACCTTGATCTTGGACTTCCCAACCTGCAGAATGTGAGGAATAATGTTGTGTTGTTTATAAGCCACCCAGTCGACACTATTTTTGTTATGGGAGCCCAAAAGGACTAAGACAATGGCTGTAGGCATTGGTCAAAACCCATATATCTTTGCAGCACAAAGAGTGAAGCTTAATGTATGTAAAGTTTAAAAGTAACTTAAGAGGTTGGAGAATCACGTAACAGAGTGTAAAATGTTACACACACACAGAAACCTACCTGTATTATAGATGTATGAAGCAACCAGAGAGAAGCAAGTTGGGGGAAAAGTTATGATATTTGGGTACTCCATCAAAGAAATATATTTTTTATAAAGTTTAAGTCATCCAGATAAGTATGTAAAATAGATGAACATTTCATAATCATTTATTTAACTTTTTAGAGATGAATACTATTAGGTTTTTGTTTAATAAAAAGTCCTTTTATTTTAAAATGCATATTAAGTTATTTAGAGATAAAATGGTATAATGCCTTAGATTTGCTCCATGTTATTCCAGAAGCTGATATGCAGCTAGGTGAGTGTCTAACTGGAACCAGATTTGCTGTGTAGTTAAAGTTGTTCATGCTGGGTATCAAGTATACTGGGTTCATTATATTGGTTTCTGTTATTCTGTATGTGTGAAGGCTTTTCCTAATGAGACGTTTTTATCATAAATATGCCATTAAAAGTGAAATCCTCAATGAAACCGACCACTTTGTAGAAATAAAATAAATCAGTAACCAAACTGATCCAAAGAGAAATATAAAACTTTAATTAAGCTATATAAACTGAAACTGTACAATATTCAAAGCTCAAGTCACCCTCAAACATTCCAGGTTAGGCAGTTTTGGATTCCAGTTCTACCAAATGATGAGGGAAAACTAACCACCATCTTACATCAACTCTTCCAGAACATACAAAAGATTGACAATTGTTCAATTCATTCTTCCAGACTAGCCCTCCTGGATTCAAAACCAGATGAAGATCGCATCCCTCCCCTGATGGAAAAAGAACACATCAAGTAAGCTCCCTTACATAGCAGTAAATACCCTACCTAAATTAGTAGCATATTAAAGAAATAAACAGGCTCTGACCAAAGAAATAAAATATGATTTAACATTAGAAAAAACTGTTTCATTGTAATTCCTTACATACAAAATGGAGGAGAAAAAATCTGATTGTGTCAACGGGTACAGAAAGCTTTTAAAAGAAATTTAATATGAGTTCATGAAAGAAAAGAAAATATTTAGTTAACCTATACTCAAAGAGAACTTCCATTTCATAAAATCAACAAAAACATACTTAAATGTGAAATGTTCGAAGAATTATCATTCAAGTCAGGAATGAGAAGTAGATGTAGGCTATTATCTCTACGTTTGAAATCAGGATTGAGACACAAAGAGCTGTAAGTATCAAAATGAGTAAGTGGTATGAATATTGGAAAAACATGTAATGTTTAGTGATAATACCATTATTGATCTTGAAAATTCAAAGGAAAAGGTATGTGGAATATTCAAGTGCATCGGCCGTCAGAACGAGGTGTGCAATAGATTACTACAGCAAAATCAAAATCTTCACCTCACGAAAGCAATAACTAACTATGACAATTAATAGACAATACGCCATTTGCAATAGCAAGAAAGTTCAATAATTACCTGAATAGAAGTCTAATAAAAATGTATAAGGTGTTTATACAAGCAGCTATCGAAGTATACTGACATATTCAGAAAAAAAGAGCTTGAAATATATAGAGGAGTATAACATATTCATTCATGGGGAACACAGCAGTGTAAAACTGTAAACTCAGCTTAAATTATTTACAATCTAGTGCCTTACCTGTAGCCACCAACATTACAAGCAAATTTGGGCTGCTGTGCTCTGCTTCCCAAATCAACTCTAGAAATTTATAGAATGGAAACAGAAAGTAAAAAACCAGCATCAGCAACAAAATCTATGCAACAAAACAGGGACAGCCCAGGGTGAGACTGAAGACCTTGTCGAGTTGGTACTTGCGTTTGACACTTGCAGTGCCAGTTGGAGGGGGTTAGTGGCAGGGATGTTTGGGAGGTTTATAGCCTGCTTAGACGGCAGATGAAAGAATGGGTAGAATAAAAGTTTTAAAATTTCCACTTCACTTCATTGCACAATCTGAGGCAGCCCCTGAAAACACGATGCCAAAAGGCCTAGTGTAATAGCAGGACACCAGGAAAATTGGGTTGGTTAAGGCACTATGGCTCCAGAGTTCTGCTAATGACAACCTGAAATCAACATAGTGGGAGAGGAATTATGTTTTAAAAAAAATTCTTTCAACAGGACACAAAGACTGGAATAGAAGTAGAATAGGATATCAGAGTGAATCATGCATACTAAGGGTGGCTATTACTTCATAGAAATAAATACATATATTGCTACCTACATATATACTTGGAAGATATGTAAACCCTATTTCTTCGATTCAGAGAATAAATCATTTAGGACCGAAGGTTTGCCAAGTGTAGCTCTGGCTGGGGAGGAGCCCTCGTGGGAAGGTGTGTGTCTTCTCCCAGAGCTCACTACAATCGCGGGAGCTCCCGCCCTGCAGGCAGCACCTGGCCTAGGACCCGTAGCCATTCTCTACAAGGGGTACAGATGCACAAACGCTCAGAGGTGACAGAAACAGAGCGTCTCCCACCCATCACTTCATCCAACAGCCAGGGGTGAGGAAGAGGACCCTCCTGAGTGAGGACTGAGGATCCACCCTCACTCACATAGTGGGACCACAGAGTCCAGCTCAGCCCCTCTTGTCAGCCCTGGTAAACACTGGCAATGATGTCACCCCGACCACACCCCTCCCCCCAATGCCACTTCGGGGGGACTCAGAGTCAGAGACTTGGTCTGAGGGGAGCAGATACAATCAGCAGAGGATGGCGGTCTAGGCTCGGCCAGGCATCCAAGTCAGGACCCTGAGGGATGACCAAAGGCCCCTCCCACCCCCAACTCTCTGGAATCCACCAGGATCTACAGCCTCAGGATCCCCATCCCAATCCCTACCCCTACCCCTACCCCCAACACCATCTTCATGCTTACCCCCACCCCCATCCAGATCCCCTCCCCCCCGCAAGCCGAATCTGGTTCCACCCCTGCCGTGGACACAGGGAAGTACCGTTGCCCGGATGTGACACCACTGATTTGCACATTGGGGGTCAGAGGACAGCGAGATTCTCGCCCTGAGCAACGGCCTGCAATCGGCGGAGGGAAGTAGGCCCAGGCTCGGTGCGGAGGCAAGGTGAGATGCTGAGGGAGGACTGAGGCGGGTCTCACCCCAGACAGAGGGCCCCAAATAGTCCAGCACTGCCTCTGCTGCCAGCCTTGGACCACCCCACATGGGAAGACGTCAAAGGGTGGATCGCCACCACATCACTCCGCCAACCCCCGCCGCTTTAGCGACAGGGAACTCTGTGGTCAGAGCGTTGTGTGATCAGGGCAGGGCTGGTTAGAAGAGGGCAGGGCCTAGGCTCTGCCAGAAATCAAGGTCAGGGCCCCGAGAGGGGACTGAGGGTAACCGCTCCACACCCCCACTACCATTCTGATCCCCCAACACCACCCTCATCCCCATCCCCCATTCCCCATTCCCATCCTCACCCCCACCCCCATCCTGGCAGAATCCGGGCTTTGCCTCTGCTATCAACCCACAGAAGCTCCGGGAATGGCGGCCAGGCACACGGATCCTGAGGTTCACATTTACGGCTAAGGGAGGGAAGGGGTTCGGTATCATGAGCAAGGCCTTTGGGAAGCAGAGGAAAGGCCCAGGCCCTCCTGGAAGTCAATGGAGTCCTCAGGGGACCCAGCATGCCAGGACAGGGGGCCCACGGTACCCCTGTCTCAAACTGAGGCACCTTTTCATTCAGCCACGGGAATCCTAGTGATGCAGACCCACTTCAGCAGGGGGTTGGGGCCCAGCCCTGCCAGGAGTCAAGGGGAGGAAGAAGAGGGAGGACTGAGGGGAGGTCACAGTCCAGATCAGTGGGAACCTTGGGCTGGGGGATGCTGGGCACAGTGGCTGAATGTGCCCCATGCTCATTGCACCTTCAGGGTGACAGAGTTAAGGGCTGTGGTCTGAGGAGTGGTACTTCAGGTCAGCAGAGGGAGGAATCCCAGGACCTGCCGGCCCCAAGGTGTGCCCCCTTCGTGAGGACTGGGGATACCCCTGGCCCAGAAAGAAGGGACGCCACAGAGTCTGGCTGTCCCTTATTCTTAACTCTAGGGGAGCCCTATCATGCATGACTCTAATTGACAATCTCATTTATACCACAGGCAGGAGGTTGGGGAACCCTCGGGGACATAAAGTGTTGGTGTAAAGAGGAGCTGTCTGCTCATTTCAGGGGCTTGGGGGTTGAGGAAGGGCAGGCCTCGGCAGGAGTAAAGCTGAGTAACCCATAGGAGGCCATGAGAAGCCTCACCCTAAAACCAAAGAGGTCTGCCCTGGACAACCCACTTGGGGGTGACAGGATGTGGCCCCTCCTCACTTCTGTTTCCAGATCTCAGGGAAGTGAGGACCTTTTCTTCAGAGGATGAGTCAGGTCAACACAGGGGCCCCCATGTAGTCGACAGAAGCAGTGGTCCTGAGATCTGCCAAGCATCCAGGTGAGAAGCCTGCGGGAGGATTGAGGGTACTCCTGGGCCAGAACGCAAACAGGGGCCCCATAGAAATCTGCCCTGCCCCTGCTGTTCCCTCAGAGAGCCTGGGCAGTGGTGTCGGCTGAGGTCCATCCATTATTCTGGGATCTCTGATGTCAGGGAAGGGGAGGCCTTGGTCTGAAGGGGCTACACTCAGGTCAGTAGAGGGAGGCTCTCAGGCCCTGTGAGGAGTGGAGGTGAAGACCAAGCAGGCTCATCACCCAGGACACATGGACTCCAATGAATTTGGACATCTCTCATTGTGCTTTGCAGGAGGACCCGGTCATGTATAGCCAGATGTTGGTCCCTCATGTCCTTCTGTACTACATCAGGAATGTGAGTTCTTGACATGAGAGTTTCTCAGGCCAGCAAAAGGGCGGGATTAGGCCCTACAAGGAGAAAGGTGAGGGCCCTGAGTGAGCACAGAGGGGACCCTCCACCCTAGTAGAGTGGAGACCTCACAGAGTCTGGCCAACCATCCTGACAATTCTCGAATTCGTGGCTGTACTTGCAGTCTGCACTCTGAAGGCCCATGGATTCCTCTCCCAGGAATCAGGAGCTCCAGGAACAAGGCAGTGAGGACTTGGTCTGAGGCAGTGTCCTGAAGTCACAGAGCAGAGTGGGTGCAGACAGTGCCAACACTGAAGCTTTGCCTAGAATGCACACCAACAGCACCACCCGCCCCAGATCACATGGGACTCCAGAGCGCCTGCCCTCACCCTCCCTACTCTCAGTGATGCAGCCTCATCCTGCACTGGCCAGCTGTACCCTGAGGTGCCCTCTCACTTTCTCCTTCAGGTTCTCAGGTGACAGGCCGACAAGGAGGACTGGAGGTTCTGGGACAGCACTAAAGGAGAAAATATGTAAGTAAGCCTGTTAGAGCCTCCAAGGTTCAGTTCAGTTCTCAGCTGAGGCCTCTCACATGCTCCACCTCTCCCCAGGCCTGTGGGTCTCCATTGTCCAGCTCCTGCCCACACTCCTGCCTGCTGTCCTGACCAGAGTCAGCCTGCCTCTGGAGCAGAGGAGTCAGCACTGCAAGCCTGAGGAAGGCCTTGAGGCCCGAGGAGAGGCCCTGGGCCTGGTGGGTGCCCAGGTTCCTGTTACTGAGGAGCAGGAGACTGCCTCCTCCTCCTCTACTCTAGTGGAAGTCACCCTGGGGGAAGTGTCTGCTGCCGAGTCACCGGGTCCTCCCCCAGAGTCCTCAGGGAGCCTCCACCCTCCCCACTACCAACAACTACACACCCTGGAGCCAATCTGATGAGGACTCCAGCAGCCAAGAAGAGGAGGGGCCAAGCACCTTTCCTGACCTGGAGTCCGGCTTCCAGGCAGCACTCAGTAGGAAGGTGGCTGAGTTGGTACATTTTCTGCTCCTCAAGTATCGAGCCAGGGAGCGAGTCACAAAGGCGGAAATGCTGGAGAGTGTCATGAGAAATTGCCAGTACTGACTGGGCACGGTGGCTCACGCCTCTAATCCCAGCACTTTGGGAGGCGGAGGCGGGTGGATCACGAGGTCAGGAGATCAAGACTGTGAAACCCTGTCTCTACTAAAAATACAACACATTAGCCGGGCGTGGTGGCGGGAGCCTATAGTCCCAGCTACTCAGGAGACTGAGGCAGGAGAAAGGCGTGAACGTGGGAGGCGGGGCTTGCAGTGAGTCGAGATTGCACCACTGCACTCCAGCCTGGGTGACAGAGCAAGACTCCGTCTCAAAAAAAAAAAAAAAAAAAAAAAAAATTGCCAGTACTTCTTTCCTGTGATCTTCAGCAAAGCCTCCGAGTACTTGCAGCTGGTCTTTGGCATCGAGGTGATGGAAGTGGTCCCAGTCGGCCACTTGTACATCCTTGTCACCTGCCTGGGCCTCTCCTACAATGGCCTGCTGGGTGAAAATCAAATCATGCCCACAACAGACCTCCTGATAATCATCCTGGCCACAGTAGCGATAGAGGGAGACGGTGCCCCTGAGGAGAAAGTCTGGGAGGAGCTGAGTGTGTTGGAGCTGTCTGGCAGGAGGGAGGACAGTGTCTTAGCAAATCCCAGTAAGCTGCTCACCCAAGTATTGGTGCAGGAAAATTACCTAGAGTACCGGCAGGTGCCCTTCAGTGATCATGCATGCTACGAGTTCCTGTGGGGTCCAAGGGCCCTCGTTGAAACCAGCTATGTGAAAGTCCTGTACCATATGCTAAAGATCACTGGAGAGCCTCAAATTTCCTACCCACCCCTGCATGAATGGGCTTGGAGAGAGGGGGAAGAGTGAGTCTGAACAGGCGTTGCAGCCAGGGCCAGTGGGAGGGGGTCTGGGCCAGTGCACCTTCCAGGGCCCCATTCATTAGCTTCCACTGCCTCGTGTGACATGAGGCCCATTCTTCACTCTTTGAAGAGAGCAGTCAGCATTTTCAGTAGTGGGTTTCTGTTCTTTTGGATGACTTGGAGATTTATCTTTGTTTCCTGTTGGAATTGTTCAAATGTTCCTTTTAACGGATGGTTGAATGAACTTCAGCATCCAAGTTTAAGAATGACAGTAGTGGCCAGGCGTGGTGGCTCAACCCTGTAATCCCAGCACTTTGGGAGGCCGAGACGGGCAGATCATGAGGTCAGGAGATCGAGACCTTCCTGGCTAACACGGTGAAACCCTGTCTCTACTAAAAAAATACAAAAAACTAGCCGGGCGAGGTGGCAGGCACCTGTAGTCCCAGCTACTCGGGAGGCTGAGGCAGGAGAATGGTGTAAACCCGGGAGACAGAGCTTGCAGTGAGCTGAGATCCGGCCACTGCACCCCAGCCTGAGTGACAGAGCGAGACTCCATCTCAAAAAAAAAAAAAAAAAAAAAAAAAAAAAAAAAAAAAAAAGAATGACAGTAGTCACACATAGTGCTGTTTATATAGTTTAGGAGTAAGAGTCTTGTTTTTTATTCAGATTGGGAAATCCATTCCATTTTGTGAATTGTGACATAATAACAGTGGTGAAATAAGTATTTATTTAGAATTGTGAAAGAATTAGCAATAACATACATTATACAGAGAACTCAAGACATTAAAAGATAGTTAATTCTTGCCTTATACTTCACTCTATTCTGCAAAATTGAAAAAAAAAAAAAAACCATGGATACCTGGATTTCCTTGGTTTCTTTGAGAATGTAAGAAAAATTAAATTGGAATAAATAATTCTTCCTGTTCACTGGCTCATTTCTCTCCCATTCACTCAGCATCTGCTCAGTGGAAGGCCCCAGGTTAGTAGTGGAGATGCTAAGGTAAGCCAGACTCATGCCTACACATAGGGTCATAGAGTCTAGCAGCTGTAGTCATATAATTAAGGTGGCGAGAAGTCCTGTAAGATGTAGAGGAAATGTAAGAGAGGGGTGAGGGTGTGGGGCTCCAGGTGAGAGTGGTGGAGTGTAAATGCCCTGAGTTGGGGCATTTTTGGCTTTGATAAACTGCAGTTCCTTCTGAAGGAGCTGACTCTAATGAAGCTGGGTGGGTCCAGGGCCAGATTCTCAGAGAGTGAGAGAAAAGCCTGGAATGGAAAGCAACTCTGAGTGGTTTATCTCGGATCGGGGATGAAGAGAGAGGAGTCTCCACCTGGGGCAGGAATGGAAGGTGTCCTGTGCTTTTGTCCCACTGCTATTGAACACAACCCAAGATCTAGGTGAAGGGCATCCATCATCTGCATGGGTTTCCTGAGCAATAAGGCTGAATTTCCCAGCAGGGTGGCCCAGAAGCCACTGGCCAGGTGCTTTTCTGCCGAGCAGGGAGAGCCAGAGCTGACTCCATTAAAAAGGCATTCTAACTAGGTTATCTCAAGTGCAATTTGATCAATTGTAAGCATGAGCCAGATTTTAGATGGTAACAAAATGGATATAAATAGTGGTTTGGGTGGGAAAGCAACTGGGAGAGAGGGAAGGAGTAGGTCTTTGACACAGATTCTAGGAGCTTTGAGCTGCACCTGGCTGGGCAAAACTCCTGCACACCCAAATTTTGAAGTACATTCTCTAATAAGAAATACTTAACTGAATTTTATGGGTGAAGCTTCCTTTTTAGGCTAAGTATTCTATGTCCTATTGAGATGTATATTCTCTGATGACTCCTGGAGAACAACGACAACAACAACAAAATCCCAGAGTGTTAGGGCCTGGGGTTTAAAATTATTAGAAATAACAGCCATCGCCATTTGATAAAATACTAATTTACACCAGGCCCGGAGTTTCTGTTGCTTCACATCTTCGCTGGCAATTGGTCTTGGTTTGTTTTCTTGTTTTGCTTTTTATGGATTTTGGATATTCTTTTTTTTTTTTTTTTTTTGGAGACAGAGTTTCACTCTTTTTGCCCAGGTTGGAGTGCAATGGCACAATCTCGGCTCACCGCAACCTCCGCCTCCCAGGTTCAAGCAATTCTCCTGCCTCAGCATCCCTAGTAGCTGGGATTATAGGCATGTGCCACCACGCCCAGCTAATTTTTTTGTACTTTTAGTAGAGATGGGGTTTCACCATGTTGGTCAGGCTTGTCTCAAACTCCCAACCTCAGGTGATCCACTCGCCTTGGCCTCCCAAAGTGCTGGGATTACAGGCATGAGCCACCGCGCCCAGTCCGTTTGGACATTCTAATAGGTGTGTAGTGGTATCTCATTTTAGTACACAATTATCTAATGACAAAGGACTCTCAGTACTTTTAGTATGCTTATTTGCCATGTGTGTATCTTCTTTGGTGTAATGTGTGTTCAGATCTTTGACTGTTTTCATTTTTTTCTATCGTTGAGCTTTAAGAGTTCATACATACTGTAGAGACAAGTTCTTTACCACATATGTGTACCACAGATGTTTTCTGCTAGTCTGTGGCTTCTGTTTTCATTCTCTTAACATAGTCCTTTGAAGAGCATAAGATTTTTATTTTAATAAAATCAACTTGGCAATTTTTTCTTTCACTGATCATGCTTTTGGTGTTGAATTTAAAAACTCATCACCAAACTCAAAGTTATGTGGATATTCTCTTATGTTTTCTTATAGAGGTTGTATAGTTTTTGGATTTTTCATTAGGTCTATGATGTATCTTGAGCAAATTTTCGTGGAATATGTAAGGATATGTCCAGGTTATTATAATTTGTGTATAGATATCTAATTGTTCAGGCACCTTTTATTGGAAAACCTGTACGTTCACCATTATTGCCTTTGTTGTGAATCACCTGACTGTATGTGTGCAGGTCTGTTTCTAAGCTTTATTCTGTTTTATTAATCTATGTGTCTATTCTTTGCTAATGCTTATGTCCTCCACCAAATTCATGTTTTGAAGC
>NW_012103484.1:14681-18825 GCF_000951045.1 Mandrillus leucophaeus
CTGTCCTGGAGGAGGCATGGGGAGACCAGGTGGACTGGAGTAGATTGTTGAGAGATGCTGGTGTGGTGAAGATGTCCAGGAAACCACGAGCCTCCAGCCCATTGTCCAAAAACCACCCGCCAACACCAAAGAGGCGAGGAAGGGGAAAGCATCCTCTCAACCCCGGCCCAGAAGCCCTATCAAAGTGAACGGCCCACCCAAGCTCTGACTCCTGTGCTCCCCTGGCAAAACGCCCACCCCAGTCTGTATCATTTCTCTGTGAAGCCTCTGTTCTCCCCCCTCCCCCATCCTCTTCCCCAAACCAGTGCCCTTCTTTGATCTCCCTGTTGTCCTTCCAGGTTCCCAAGACAACGCGGAAGGGAAAAGGGACCCGCCAAGGAAGTTCCAGGAACAAAAGTCTCTCCCTGAAAGACCACCATTTCAAAAAACCCTGAGGAATGGAGTGGGCCACCACTGTCCAGCCACTCTGACCAGCCAAACGAGGAACTCAATCAAAATGAGCCACAGCAGGACCACAAGGACATGGAGACTTCCACCGTCTCCAGCAACTCCTTGGGCAACCAGTAATTCCTGGGCAAGGCCAGAGACCTCAAGTCTATCTGTAAAGTCTCCAGAGGTCTAACCGCAAATAAGTAGCCAACAGGGTGTAGAGTACATTTTACACCCCACAGGGTATGCCCCATGGTGATGGAAATAAAATGAACATGTTGTAAAATGATGTGTGTGTCTGTGTGTCTCAAATGGTGGGGGTAGGGAGTAAGGGGGAAGAGGTGGGAATGTGGGAAGGGAGGGAGGGGGGATCCTCTACAATTTCTTTAAATTCAACTTGCTCTTCTTTCTTTAGTTTCCTAGGGTGATTGTTTTGGTTATTGATTTTAGATTTTATTTTCTAATATAAACATTTAAAATATGCTATATATTTCCCTCAAAGAAACACTCTAGCTGAATCCCACTTTTTGTATGTATATTTTTATTTTCATTCAACTTAATGCACTTTTAGAATTCTCCTGAGACTCCCTCTTTGACCCATAGGTTATTTGGGAGCATATTTTAAAATTTCCAATGTTTGGGCATTTTTCAGATATCTTGGTGTTTGGTTTTGAGTTTAATTATATTATGGTCTAAGAAGAGGCTTTCTATTGTTTCTATTCTTTTCAATTTGTAAGCTTTGTTTGATGGCCCAGAGTACCATCTATCTTGGGAAATATTTCATGCACACTTGAGAGGATTGTTTATTCTGCCAATCTTGAATGCAGTGCTTTTCTTACTCTTTTATTTGGTCAGAGTAGTTAATGGTGCTTTTCAGGTCATCTGTATACTTCCTGGTTTTCTGCTTACTTTTTCTCCTAAATACTGAGAAACAAATCAAACAGTTTTGACAAATATTTAGTCCCATGAAACCACAACCACAGTGAAGGTGCAAAATATATTCATCATCCCCAAAAGTTTCTTCCTGTCTTCTTGCTGTCAAACCACCCCTTCAGTAGAAGTGATCCAAGGTGAGCAGAAGTGAGCATCCACCAACCATGAGCATTTTCCCTATTAACAAAGGCAGGTAGGCACAGAGAGCAGCAGTTGCTTTCACACACAGGCAGCATCCAGGAGGAAAACCAGATCGACAGTGTCAGAAGGAGAGCTTTCTGGCCGGGACACAGGCTGTCGCTCCCTTTCTTGCACACTGCCAGTCCCCAAGTCTGGCTCTGCCTTCCTGGCCTCCCTGGCTCAGGTGGGCGATTCACACCACCTCTGCATCTCCCCCACACTCCCTACAGACTGAATTAAGGGACTTGCCACTTTCTTTTGTTTTGTTGACTTGGTGTTTCCTCAGCATATATTCAATAAAAGTTTCTGTAGGAATTAATAAGTGCATGGAATGAATGAAATTACCAGGCATGGGAATTCTTTTATTCAAATTATGGAGTCTGCCTATCCCGGGCCTCCTGCCTGCATGAAGAAACCCACAGTTCCTTCACCTGTGCTCCTTTGGGTTCAGAAATTCCGTGGCAACTACCACAGAGCGGGTCACTGCAGATGCCTTCTCCCTAGGCCCAAACACTCTCATGGAGGTGAGGATGCTCCCAACAGGATGGTGCATGATGCTTCCTCTATTGGACCCCACATATCCCCATCAGTTCCACAAGGAAGGGTGCCAACTCCACTGCCTTGCCATCCAACCCGCTTACGTATACACCATGGGCCAGCCCACTACAGTAGACACTGTCTGGTGGCAACATAGACCAGTGATCAGAGCCCCAGGACACCTGTTTCCTCGTGTGCCAAGAGATCAGAAGTCTCACGAGTCCATCGGAGACATAGTCACCACCTGCATCTTTTTCATTGCATGTCCACAGTCAGTCCTTCATCTGCAGAGTTGGAGCTGACTAGTCCCAGGGCACTCTTCCTCCAACTTCCTCTCCATGCAGCCATGCTGCCACCTTACACTCCTCATAAATATTCCTGGCCTGTCTTGGCTGTTGCTCAGTCCAGGCTCTATGGAGGGTCCACAGGGGATAAAACAGCAGCCCGCAGCAGGCATGAAGACAACTCCCTGCCCTGGGACACTGGCAAAAGTGCACACAACCACTGGAGTGGTCGAGAGGGAACTCACCCAGAATGATGCAGGGAGCCAGCCATACTCTTCGTGAGAGAGGGAAGGGGATTCTGAGGGAGGGTTGGGTGTTCAGCACACCGCTGGTGCATTCAGTCAACAGGCCTGTCCATTCAGATCACACGGACCCCTCCAGCTGGTGATTATGATACTAGAATTTTCGAAGCCTATTCCTGTTCATTGTCCTGCCCTCCATCTTCCCTTACCCCTTCTGTCCCTCAGGTTCCTGCCCCCACCGGACTGAACTCTGGATTCAGAGCTCTGAATGACAGCCTGCCTGGGACTCTGTGGACTTCGTTTCATATATGGTCTCTCTCATGGACTCTGGCCTTTGCTCTCCCCTTGTATTCATTCATTTTCATACTGCTGTAAAGAAATACCTGAGACTGGGTAATTTATAATAAAAAAAAAAAGAACTTTAATGGACTGACAGTTCTACATGGCTGGGGAGGCCTCACAATCATGGCAGAAGGCAAAGGAGCAAAGATATGTCCACATGGCAGCAGGCAAGAGAGCATGTGCAGGGGAATT
Organism: Mandrillus leucophaeus; assembly: GCF_000951045.1. Lineage (NCBI taxonomy): Eukaryota > Metazoa > Chordata > Mammalia > Primates > Cercopithecidae > Mandrillus > Mandrillus leucophaeus. Next base: position 17,821 of record NW_012103484.1, read on the forward strand.
GCCCTTTGTGAAAACATCAGATTTCCTAAGACTTACTCACTATGGCGGGAACAGCATGGGGGAAACTTACCCCTGTGATTCAATTACCTCCCACCTTGTCCCTCCCATGACACCTGGAGATTATGGGAGCTACAATTCAAGATGAGATTTGGGTGGGGACACAACCAAACCATAACACCGCCGGATCCTCCCTATTACCCTCACGGGCCGAGGGTGTCCTGTCTGCTCTCTTTCCCTGGCTCCTGTTCATTCTGATCAAATCTTTCTCAAAGGATTTGAGAAATGTCGTGTCTCCATTTCAGAATTTTAAATCATGCCTAGAGAAATGTTACTCAGCATGTCACTGTATAAATCCAACTTCATATGGCTGAGGGATTAAGTTAGTGTGTACTTAACCGAATTAGAGAAAGGAAAGACACAATTTAAAATAACAGCGAGGCAATATTTCTTCACCAAATTTTATTCATAATTTTCACCAACAATTAGAAGATTGATAACACAAAATCTTTCTGTCAGTGTAGGATATTCACGTCTATTCATTTGTGAGAAAATTCATTGGTACAGTATTTTTGGAATACATTTTGACAGTATTTCTAAAGAGTTAAACTATTCACACCATTTCTACATTAACCCAATGCCCATGTTAATATACCTTTCTTATTGGAAAGTATGCATATGTGTCCAAAAACGTATGCTTATTTCAGTTCTATTAATCATAGCAACAAACGGGAAAGAATGTATGTGTTTATCAGGAAAAGAAAAGTTTAGTTAACTATGGCACCCACCCACTTTAGAATTCTAGGGGATATTTACAAAAGTGATGTCAGTGGTAGGTACAGTTGGGGGAAGACCTTGCATTCATCTTATTACGTGGGAAAGGCATGTGACATGTCAATATGTACATCACTACTTGTGGGTGTTAGAAACACTATTTATAATTTTCATAAAACATCCATGTCCAAAAAATCCTTGACTGAGCTTTAAAATGCTGTGCATGGAGCTCAT
>NW_012103485.1:0-431 GCF_000951045.1 Mandrillus leucophaeus
GAAAGCTTCTTTCCAGATTTCATCGGAGGATATTTCCTTTTTCACCATAGTCCTCTAAGGGGTTACAAATATCACTTTGCCAAGTCCACAAGAACTGTCTTAGCGAAAGGCTTCTTGAGGGGAAAGCTGTAACTCTGTGAGGTGATTTCACAGAACATAAAGAAGTTTCTCAGAAAGCTTCTTTCTGTTGGTTATCGAAGGATATTTACTTTGGCCCTTTAGTCTTCAAAGTAATCCAAATATCTCTTCTCAGATTCCACAGAAATAAGTCTAGCAAAGACATCCACGAAATACAGATGTTACTCTGTGAGATGAATTAACAGACCACTAAGCAGTTTATCAGAAAATTTCTTTCCAAATTTCACCTGAGGATATTTCCTTTTTCACCATAGCCCTGTATGGTCTTTCAAGTATCACTTTGCCAATTCCAC
>NW_012103485.1:710-997 GCF_000951045.1 Mandrillus leucophaeus
CAAAGAGATCCACGAAATACAGATGTAACTGTGAGATGAATTAACAGAACACTAAGGAGTTTCTCTGAAAGCTTCTTTCCAGATTACATCTGAGTATATTTCCTTTTTCACCATAGCCCTCTATGGGCTTCCAAATATCACTTTGACAATTCCGCGAGAACTGTCTCAGCGAAAGGCTTCTTTAGCGGAATGCTGTAACTCTGTGAGATGTTTTCAGAGAACTCAAAGAAGTTTCTAAGAAAGCTTCTTTCTCTTTGTTATCGGAGAATATTTCCTTTGGCCCTATA
>NW_012103485.1:1551-1758 GCF_000951045.1 Mandrillus leucophaeus
GAGATCCCCGAAATACAGATGTAACTCTGTGAGTGGAAGTCACACATCACAGAGCAGTTTCTCAGAAAGCTTCTATCCAGATTTCATCGGAGGATATTTACTTTTTCACCGTATCCCTCTATGGGCTTCCAAATATCACTTTCCCAATTCCACAAGAACTGTCTTACTGAAAGGCTTCTTGAGGGAAAAGCGGTAACTCTGTGAGAT
>NW_012103486.1:0-263 GCF_000951045.1 Mandrillus leucophaeus
ATGAAATCTGGAAAGAAGCTTTCTGAGAAACTGCTTAGTGTTCTGTGAATTCGTCTCACAGAGTTACAGCTTTAACTTCAAGAAGCCGGTCGCTAAGCCTGTTTTTGTGGAATTCGCAAAGTAATATTAGGAAGCCCGTAGAGGGCTATGTTGAAAAAGAAAATATCCTCCGAGTAAAACTGGAAAGAAGCTTTCTAAGAAACTGCTTTGTGATGTGTGACTTCCACTCAGAGAGTTACATCTGTATTTCGTGGATATCCTTG
>NW_012103486.1:2708-3065 GCF_000951045.1 Mandrillus leucophaeus
GCTTTGTGATGTGTGACTTCCACTCACAGATTTACATCTCTATTTCGTGGATCTCTTTGCTAGCCTTATTTCTGTGGAATCTCAGAACAGGTGTTTCGGATTCCTACGAAGACTATAGGGCCAAAGGAAATATCCTCCGTCAAAATAGAGAAAGAAGCTCTCTGAGGAACTTCGTTGTGTTCCGTGAAATCATCTCACAGAGTTACAGCTTTCCCCTAAGGAAGCCTTTTGCTAAGACAGTTCTTGTGGAATTTGCAAAGTGATATTTGGAAGGTCACAGAGGGCTATTGTGAAAAAGGAAATTTCCTCAGATGAAATCTGGAAAGAAGCTTTCTGACAAACTGCTTAGTGTTCTGT
>NW_012103486.1:3115-3349 GCF_000951045.1 Mandrillus leucophaeus
TCTCACAGAGTTACAGCTTTCCCCTCAAGACGCCGCTCGCTAAACCTGCTCTTGTGGAATTCGCAAAGTGATATTTGAAAGTCGTGGAGGGCTACGTTGAAAAAGAAAATATTCTCCGAGAAAAACTGGAAAGGAGCTTTCTGAGAAACTGCTTAGTGATGTGTGATTTCCACTCACAGAGTTATATCTGTATTTCGTGGATCTTTTTGCCAGCCTTATTTCTGTGGAATCTGA
>NW_012103487.1:0-343 GCF_000951045.1 Mandrillus leucophaeus
GTTAATTCATCTCACAGAGTTACATCTGTATTTCCTGGATCGCTTTTCTAGCCTTATTTCTGGGCAATCTGAGAACAGATATTTCGGATCAGTTTGAAGTCTATAGGGTCAGAGAAAATATTTTCCGATAACAAAGAGAAAGAAGCTTTCTGAGAAACTTCTTTGTATTCTAAAATAATCTAACAGAGTTACAGCTTTCCCCTCAAGAAGTCTTTCGCTAAGACAGTTCTTGTGGAATTGGCCAAGTGATATTTGGAAGCCCATAGAGGGCTACGGTGAAAAAGGAAACATCCTCAAATGAAATCTGGAGAGATGCTTTCTGAGAAACTGCTTAGTGTTCTGT
>NW_012103487.1:800-1084 GCF_000951045.1 Mandrillus leucophaeus
GAAATCATCTCACAGATTTACAGCTTTCTGATCAAGAAGCCCTTCGCTAAGACAGTTCTTGCGGAATTGGCAAAGTGATATTTTGAAGCCTATAGAGGGCTATGGTGAAAAACGAAATATCCTCACATGAAATCTGGAAAGAAGCTTTCTGAGAAACTGCTGAGTGTTCTGTTAATTCATCTCACAGACTTACATCAGTATTCCGTGGATCTCTTTGCTGGCCTTATTTCTGTGGAATCTCAGAACAGATATTTTGGATCCCTTTGAAGACTATAGGGCCAAAG
>NW_012103487.1:1134-1464 GCF_000951045.1 Mandrillus leucophaeus
GATCCCTTTGAAGACTATAGGGCCAAAGGAAACATGCTCCGATAACAAGGAGAAGGAAACATTCTGGGAAACTTCTTTGTGTTCTGTGAAATCATCTCACAGAGTTACAGCTTTCCCCTCAAGAAGCCTTTTGCTAGGACAGTTCTTCTGGAATTGGCAAAGTGATATTTAGAAGCCCATAGAGGGCTATGGTGAAAAAGGAAATATCCTCAGGTGAAATCTGGAAAGAAGCTTTCTGAGAAACTACTGAGTGTTCTGTTAATTCATCTCACAGAGTTACATCTGAATTTCGTGTATCTCTTTGCTAGCCTTATTTCTGTGGAATCTGAG
>NW_012103488.1:0-294 GCF_000951045.1 Mandrillus leucophaeus
GCAATAAAAAATGATAAAGGGGATATCACCACCGACCCCACAGAAATACAAACCACCATCAGAGAATACTATAAACACCTCTACACAAATAAGCTAGAAAATCTAGAAGAAATGGATAATTTCCTGGACACTTACACTCTCCCAAGACTAAACTACGGAGAGGTTGAATCCCTGAATAGACCATTAGCAGGTTCTGAAATTGAGGCAATAATTAATAGCCTACCAACCAAAAAAAGTCCAGGACCAGAAGGATTCACAGCCGAATTCTACCAGAGGTACAAGGAGCAGTTGGTA
>NW_012103488.1:1483-1726 GCF_000951045.1 Mandrillus leucophaeus
CTACTCATCTGACAAAGGGCTAATATCCAGAACCTATAAAGAACTCAATCAAATTTAGAAGAAAAAAAACAAACCCATCAAAAAGTGGGCAAAGGACATGAACAGGCACTTCTCAAAAGAAGACATTCATACAGCCAACAGACACATGAAGAAATGTTCATCATCACTTGCCATCAGAGAAATGCAAATCAAAACCACAATGAGATACCATCTCACACCAGTTAGAATGGCAATCATTAAAAA
>NW_012103488.1:6228-18322 GCF_000951045.1 Mandrillus leucophaeus
ATCAGAGGAGAAATAAATAAAATTGAAATTTAAAAACAATACAAAACATCAATGCAACAAGACGTTTGTTTTTTGAAAAGTTAAACAAAATTGACAAACCTTTTGCCCGATTAAGAAAAAAGGAGAGAAAATACAAATAAATAAAATCAGAGATGAAAAAGGAGACATTACAATTGATACTGCAGAAATTCAAAGGATCATTAGTAGCTACTATGAGCAGCTACATGCCAATAAATTGGAAAATCTAGAAGAAATTGACAATTTTCTAGAAACATACAAGCTACCAAGATTGAACCATGAAGAAAACCAAAACCTGAGCAGACTAGTAACAAGAAACAAGACCAAAGCCTTAAGAAAAAATCTCTCAGTTAAGATAAACCCAGGACCTAATGGCTTCACTGCTGAATTCTATCAAACATTTAAAGAAGAATACCAATCCTACTTAAACTATCTGAAAAACAGAGGAGGAGGAGGAGGAAATACTTCCAAACTCATTCTACAAGGCCAGTATTACCCTGACACCAAAACCAGACAAAAAAAGAAAATTACAGGCTAATATCTCTGATAAATATTGATGCAAAGATCCTCAACAAAATACTAGCAAACCAAAATCAATGATACATTAGAAGGATGATGCATAATGACTAAGTGGGATTTATCACTGGGATGCAAGGATGGTTTAATATACACAAATTAGTCAATGTGACATACCAATAGAATGAAGGATAAGAGTGATATGATTATTTCAATTTATGCTGAAAAAGCATTTGATACATTTCAACATCACTTCATGATAAAAGCCCTCAAAAACCTGGGGATAGAAGGAACATACCTCAACATAATAAAAGCCATGTATGATAGACCCACGGTTAGTATCATACTGAATGAGGAAAACTGAAAGCCTTTTCTCTATGACCTGGAACATGACAAAGATGCCCACTGTCACCACTATTATTCAACATAGTACTAGAAGTCCTAGCTGGAGCAATCAGACAACAGAAAGATATAAAGGGCATCCAAATTGGAAAGGAAGAAGTCAAATTACTCTTGTTTGCAGAAGATATAATCTCATATTTGGAAAAGTCTAAAAACTTCCCAAGGAAACTATTAGAACTGACAAATTCAGTAAATTTACAGGATACAAAATCAACATACAAAAATCAGTAGCATTTCTATGTGCCAACAGTGAATCGATTTGATTAAATGATAAATGAATTAAATTCAACAGTGAAATGAATTGGTTAAAAATAAATAGAAGAAGTAATCCCATTACAATAGTTACACACAAAATAAAATATCTAGGAATAATTTAACCAAAGATCTCTACAATAAAATCTATAAAACATTGATAAAAGAAATGGAAAAGTACACAAAAAATGGAAAGATATTCCATATTGATGGATTGGAATAATTAATACTTTTAAAATGTCCATACTATCCTAAGCACTCCACATATTCAATACAATCCCTATCAAAACAGCAATGACATTCTTCACAGAAATAGAAAAAAATTCTATAATTTATAGGGAACCACAAAAGACCCAGAATAGCCAAAGCTATCCAAAGCAAAAAGAACAAAACTGAAGGAATCACATTACCTGACTTCAAATTATACTACAGAGCTATAGTAATCAGAACAGCATGGTACTGGCATTAAAACAGATACACAAACCAACGAAACAGAATGGAGAACCCAGAAATACACACTCCTACCATGAACTCATTTTTCACAACAGTGCCAAGAATGTAAACTGGAGGAAGGATATTTTCTTAAATAAATGATACTGGGGAAACTGGACATCTATATGCAGAAAAAAATGAAACTAGACCTCTATCTCTCACCATATACAAAAATCAAATTAAAATAAATTGAAGACTTAAATCTAAGACCTCAAACTATGAAATTACTAAAACAAAGTATCTGGGAAACTCTCCAGGACATTGGTCTTGGCAAAGATTTCTTGAGTAATATCTCAAAAGCACAGACAACCAAAGCAAAAATGGACAAATGGGATCATATCAAGTTTAAAAAGATTCTGCGAAGCAAATATTTAACAAAGTGAAGCAACAATACACAGAATTAGAGAAAATATTTACACACTATCCATCTAACAAAGGATTAATAACAAGAATATGGAAGAAGCTCAGACAACTCAATATGAAAAAAAATCTAATAATTCTGTTTTTTAAATGAGCCAAATATTTGAATAGAAATTTCTCAAAAGAAGACATACAAATGGCAAACAGATATATGAAAAATACTCAACATCATTAATCATCACAGAAATGCAAATCAAAACTACAATGAGACATCATCTCAACCCACTTAAAATGGCTGTTGTCCAAAGGATAGGCAACAATTGATGCTGGCAAGGATATGGATAAAGGAGAACACTTGTATATTGTTAGTGGGCATGTAAATTAGTACAATCTCTATGGAAAACATCTAGTATGGGGGTTCCTCAAAAACTAAAAATAGAGCTATTGTATTATCCAGCAATCCCACTGATAGACATATACTCAAAAGAAAGAAAATCAGTATAGCAAAGTGATATCTGCATTCCCATGTTTATTGCAACACTATTCATAATGTCCAAGATTTGGAGTGTGTTCAACAGATAAATGGATTTAAAAAGTGGTACATTTACACAAAATAATATTACTCAGTCATAAAAAAGAATGACATCCTGTCATTTGCAACAACAGGGATATAATTGGAAGATATTATGTTAAATGAAATAAGCCAGGCACAGAAAGACAAATACATGTTCACTCCTATCTGGGGACTAAAAATTAAAAGAATTGAATTCGTGGAGATAGAGAGTAGAATGATGATGACCAGAGGCTGAGAAGGGTAGCAGAAACTGGGGGATAAAGTAGGGATGGTTAATGAGTGTAAAAATATAGTTATATATAATGAATAAGATCTAGTATTTGATAGCACAGTAGGGTGACTACAATCAACGATAATTTATTGTATATTTGAAAATAACTAAAAGAGTAGAATTGGAATGTACCTACAACAAAAAAATGATAAATGCTTGGCTTGACTCCAATTACCCTGATGTGATTATTACACATTGCATACCTGTATCAAAACATCAAATGTACCCCACAAATATAAGTACCTACAATGTACCCATAAAAATTAAAATTAAAAAAATTAATATGCAGTTACACAATGTTTAATCAGTCATGTTTACAGGGATTCTGACAATTAACATAGATTTTCACACCCATTATACACCTCTTTATTCTCTCAATTACTTTGCCTAAGGTAAAAGTACTCTTATTTTAGGGATGAGGAAGCTGGGCCTCAGAAATTCAATACCTTAACCAAGGACATGGTGTCTACAGGTGCTGTGGAACCCATAACCTCTGAGTCTTGCACCCTTTCTCCCAAATAAAACATTCAGTTCAACTGAGTTTGCTAACATTGACTGATTGTGTGCTGTGTTTTGATATTTCATGGGTCAGCCTAGTGAGTGACTTGCAAAGCAAATGTTAATTTAGTTAATAATTACAGTGCAAATCAATTAAAATGGGGGTCAGAGAGTATAGTTTTATACACCTTTAGTAACTTGAGTGAGTCTAGATCTTGGTTAATTCCATACCCAGAGTGAAGAGTTACTGCCTAACTCCCATATCTACAAATTCTAGAAGAACTACAACTACACCACCTTATTTTGGATAAAATAAGCTCAACTGCTCTCTTTACAGCAATTATTTTATTCCTTAAGAGATGAGTGTCCCTGATTTGCCCTCCTCCCTTTTGATGAACTGAGTCTCCTGCCTGGGCCTTTTATAGAATGAAAGAGTCATAGATAAGTTAAAGATAGAGGGGGCCTTTAATTTTGATTCATTTTTAAGGAATAAGCATTTGGTGACTCAATGAGATAAAGTGCCACCAATGCAAAAGTGTGTGAGAATTTCAGTTTTTCAACTCCCAGTTTAATGATATTGCACATCCCATCCTGTAAAACACACATCCCAATTAAATGATCAGGAGAGTACCAGCATTAAGCCCTCCACAGTCACAGAATATTGCAAACCTCAGCTTGGCTAGAATTGTGGATTACAGTGGGGATTTTTTAATTAGAATTTATTTTTTAGGATTGGTTTGGGTTCCCAGCAAAACTAACTGGAAGATATATAGTTCCCACATACTCCTTCTTCTCACCCACAGATAACCTCCCCAACAATTAGTTACTCTCACCAGTGAGGTTTCATAGCTACAATCAATAGACCAATATTGACACATCACCATCAACAAAGTCCAGCTTATATAGGGTTCACTCTTTGTGTTGTACATTCGATGGGCTTTGGCTAATGTGTGACATGTATCTAGCATGTTAATATAATACAGAATAGTTTCAATCCCATAAAAGTCCTCTGTGCTCTGCCTATTCATTACTCTCTTTCCCCAAGCCCTTGGTTAAAAATATGATATTTTAGTGTCACCAGAGTTTCGTCTTTTCCAGAATGTCATGTAGATGGAATCATACAGTATATAGCCTTTTCAGGTTAGTTTATTTCAGTTACTGATATACATATATTTCCCCCTTGTCTTTTCATGGCTTCACAGCTCATTTTTTTAACAATAAGCAATATTCCATTGTATGGATTTACTACTTTTTTATTCACCTATTGAAAGACATGTTGGTTGCTTCCAGTATCGGCAATGACAAATAAAAAGTTGTTAAAATCATTCATGTGCAAGTTTTTGTGTAGAAATAAGTTTTCAACTCATTTAGGTAAACACTAAGGTCTCATGGTGCTGAGAAGAAGCATTCCCTATTTGATTTGGACTGGTCCCTTCCAGTCCCTTCCAATATGGTCCCTTCCACATTGGAAGGAAGTGATCGGTGACTAGGAGTCACTGCCAAAACCCTTTTAGCCACAACTGAGCAACAAGGAAGATTCAGAAAAGTGGTCCCCAGGCTGTTAAGTTAATTTTGTCTGTTCTGTAGGTAATGGCTATAATCTTAAAGTGCTGGGCCAGCATTCTTCTGTTAAGAATTGCACTTCTGCAGAAATTTAACAAGTTACAGGTAAAACCACAAGAAAAATCAAGTTACAGTGTGTAGAAACCTGGCTTCTAGGGCTCCCCATTTTACAGTGATTGCATAAAAACTCTCTTCTTGGAAGGCTCAAGCAAATTAATAGTAGCATGATAATCTCAGTTTGCAAAATAGTTTTAAGCCATGAACCTAGGTTTAAAGGCAACCAATTGAAAAATCAAATGACCATAGGGAATTAACAGACGAGATGTAAGATGAAAGATTAAATGATCATTTTAAGAAACAAACTAGCTACCATGATGGAGCTGAAAAACCACTGCAAGAATATTATAATGCAATAATAAGTATTAACAGCAGAATAGGCCAAGCTGAGGAATGAATCTCAGAGCTTGAAGACCAGTTCTCCAAAATAACTCATTCAGACAAAAGTAAAGAAGAAAGATAAAAGAAGAATGAACAAAACCTCCAAAAAAAACTGAGATTATGTAAAGACACTATATTAGTCCATTTTCATACTGCTATGAAGAAATACCTAAGACTGGATAATTTGTAAAGAAGAAAAGGTTTAATGGACTCACAGTTCCACATGCCTAGAGAGTCCTCATAATCATGACAGAAGGTGAGCAAAGGCGTGTCTTACATGGTGGCAGGCAAGAGAGCATATGCAGGGGAACAGCCCTTTATAAAACCATCAGATCTCATGAGACTTATTCACTATCATGAGAACAGCACAGGAAAAACCTGCCCTGCAATTCAATTACCTCCCACCTGTGTCCTTCCCACAACGTGTGGGTATTATGAAACCTACAATTCAAGATGAGATTTGTGTGAGGACAGAGCCAAATCATATTATTCCACCCCTGGACCCTCCCAAATCTCATGTCCTTACATTTCAAAACCAATTATGCCTTCCCAATAGTCCCCCAGAGCCTTAACTCATTCCAACATTAACCCAAAAGTCCACAGTTCAAAATCTTATCTGAGACAAGGCAAGTCCCTCCTGCCTATGAGCTTGTAAAATCAAAAGCAAGTTAGTTACTTCCTTGATACAATGGGGGTATAGGCATTGGGTAAATACACCCATTGCAAATGGGAGAAATTGGTCAAAATAAAGGAGGTACTAGCTCCAAGCAAGTCTGAAATCCAGCAGGACACTCAAATTTTAAAGCTCAAAAAAGATCTTCTTTGACTCTGTGACTCACATCCAGGTCACACTGATGCAAGAGATAGGTGTCCATGGTCTTGGGCAGCTCCACCCCTGTGGCTTTGCAGGGTACAGCCCCACTCCTGACTGTTTTCACAGGCTGGTGTTGAGTATCTGCGACTTTTCCAGGCACACAGTACAGGCCAAACTGTTGGTAGATCTACCATTCTGGGGTCTGGAAGATAGTGGCCCTCTTCTCACAGCTTCACTAGGCAATGCCCCGGTGGGGACTTTGTGTGGGGGTTCCCACCCCACATTTCCCTCCTGTACTCCCCTGGCAGAGGTTCTTCATTAGGGCTCCACCCCTGCAGCAAACTTTGCCTAGACATCCAGGCCTTTCCATACAACCTCTGAAATCTAGGCAGAGGTTCCCAAATCTCAATTTTTTTTTTTTTTAATGGAGTCTTGCTCTGCCACCCAGGCTGGAGTGCAGTGGCACAATCTTGGCTCACTGCAAACTCCACCTCCTGCCTCAGCTTCCCGAGTAGCTGGGATTACAGGTGTCCACCACCACACCTGGTTAATTTTTTGTGTGTTTTTAGTAGAGATAGGGTTTTTCCATGTTGGCCAGGCTGGTCTCAAACTCCCAACTTCAGGTAATCTCCCTGCCTTGGCCTCCCAAAGCACTGGGATTACAGGAATGAGCCACCACACCTAGCCTCCAAACCTCAATTCTTGACTTCTGTGCACCCACAGTCTCAACACCACATGGAAGCTGCCAAGGATTGGGGCTTGCACCATCTGAAGCCACAGCCTGAGCTGTACCTTGGCCCCTTTTAGCCACAGCTGGAGCAGCTGGGATACAGGGCATCAAGTTCCTAAACTGAACACAACAGGGAGACCCTGGACCCTGCCGAGGAAACCATTTTTTTTCTCTTAGTCCTCTGGGCCTGTTATGGGAGGGGCTGCCACAAAGGTCTTTGACATGCCCTGGAGATATTTTCACCCATTGTCTTAGTGATTAACATTTGGCTCTTGTTACTTATGCAAATCTCTACAGCAGGCTTGAATGTCTCCCTGGAAAATGGGATTTTCTTTTCTATTGCATCACCAGGCTGCAAATTTTCCAAACATTTATGTTTTGCTTCCTCTTGAACACTTTGCCACTTATGAATTTCTTCTGCCAGATACCCTAAATCATCTTTCTCAAGTTCAAAGTTCCACAGACCTGTGGATATTAACCTTGACTGTAAATGGGCTAAATGCCACAATTAAAAGGCACAGAGTGGCAAGTTGGATAAAAAAGTAAGACTCAACAGTATGCTGTCTTCAAGAGCTCCACCTCACATGCAATGACACCCATAGGCAAAAGTAAATCTGCAGAGAAAAATCTACCAAGCAAATGGAAAACACACAAAAAAAGCAGAAGATGCTATTCCAATTACAGAAAAAAAAACAGCCTTCAACCCAACAAAGATCAAAAAAAGACAAAAAAGACATTACATAATAGTAAAGGGTTCAATTCAACAAGAAGACATGACTATCCTAAATATTTATGTACCAAATACGGAAGCACCTAGTTCATAAAGCAAGTTCTTAGAGACCTGCAAAGAGACTCAGATAACTACACAATAATAGTGGGAAACTTCAACACCCCACGGACAATATTAGATAGATCATCAAAGCAGAAACTAGAACCAGAACTCAACACATGACCAAATGGGCCAGGTAGACATCTACAGAATGCTCCACCCCAAAACAACAGAATATATATTCTTATTGCCACATGGCACATACAGTAAAATAGACCACACAACTAACAATGAAACAATTCTCAGCAAATTCAAAAAAATCAAAATCATACCAACCACACTCCTGAACCACAGTGCAATAAAAATATAAATCAATACTAAGAATATCACACAAAACCATACAATTACATGGAAATTAAACAACATGCTCCTGAATGAATTTTGGGTAAACAATGAAATTAAGGTAAAAATCAAGAAGCTCTTTGAAACTAATGAGAACAAAGATAAAACATACCAGAATCTCTGGGACACAGTTAAAGTAGGGTTAAGAGGGAAATATTTAGTGCTAAATGTCCACATCAAAAAGTTAAAAGGATCTCCTAGTCAGCAGGGTTATAATTAAAAAGTCAAAAACCAACAGATGCTAACAATATTGTGGAGGAAAAGGAACACTTTTACACCATTGGTGGGAATGTAAAGCAGTTCAACCATTGTGGAAAACAGTGTGGTGATTCCTCAAAGACCTAGAAGCAGAAATGTCATTTGACCCAGCAGTCTCATTACTGAGCATATACCCAAAAATATATAAATTATTATATTATAGAGATACATCCAGCCAGGTGTGGTGGCTCATGCCTGTAATCCCAACACTTTGGGAGGTGGGTGGATCACCTAAGGTCAGAAATTTGAGACCAGCTTGGCCAACATGGTGAAACTCTATCTCTATGAAAAAAATGGAAAAATTAGCCAGGCATGGTCATGCAGGCTTGTAATCCCAGCTACTCGGGAGATTGGAGCAGAAGAATCACTGGAACCTGGGAGGTAGAGGTTGCAGTGAGCTGAGACCATGCCACTGTACTCCCACTGGCCAACAGAGTGAGAGTCTGCCTCAAAAATAAATAAATAAATAAAAGATACATGGACGTGTATGTTTATTGCAGCACTATTCACAGTAGCAAACACATGGAATCAACCTAAATGTTCATCAATGATAGCCTGGATAAAGAAAATATGGTACATATACACCATGGAATACTATGCAGCCATAAAAAGACACAAGATTATGTCCTTTGCAGGGACAGGGATGGAGCTGGAAGCTATTATCTTCAGCAAACTAACACAGGAACATAAAATCAAATACTTTGTGTTCTCACTTATAAGTGGGAAGTGAATTATGAGAATACCTGGACACATTAAGGGAAAGACACACACTGGGACCTGTCAGAGGGTTGGAAGTTGGAGGAGGGAAAGCATCAGGAAGAACGGCTAATGGATGTTGGGCTTAAACCTAGGTAATGGGATGATCTGTGTAGCTACTCCACCATGGCAGACGTTTAAGTATGTGACAAGGCTGCACATTCTGCACAAGTGCCCCTGAACTTAAAATAAGAGTTGGAAATCAAAACAAAATTAGAAAGATCTCAAATTAACAACCTAACATCACACCTAGAGAAACCAATAAAACAATAAGCAAACCAACCCCAAAGCTAACAGAAGACAAGAAATAACCAAAATCAGAGCTGAACTGAAGGAAACCAAGACACAAAAAGCCATATAAAAGACCAAAAAATCCAGTTTGTTTTCTGAAAGAATAAACAAGATCAATAGACTGCTAGCTACACTAATAAAAAGAGAACATCCAAATAAACACAACAAGAAGTGATAAAGGGGACATTACTATTGGGAAAAGGCCCCCCAAAATCTGGCCATAAACTGACCCCAAAACTAGTCATAAACAAAATCTCTGCAGCAGTGTGACATGTTCATGATGGCCATAACACCCACACTGGAAGTTTGTGGGTTTACTGGAATGATGGCAAGGAACACCTGGCCCACCTGGGGTGGAAAACTGCTTAAAGGCATACTTAAACCACAAACAATAGCATGAATAATCTGTGCCTTAAGGGCATGTTCCTGCTGCAGATAACTAGCCAGACCCATCCCTTTATTTTGGCCCATCCTTTCATTTCCCATAAGGGATATTTTTAGTTAATTGAATATCTATAGAAACAATGCTAATGACTGGCATGCTGTTAACACATACATGGGTAAATCTCAGTTCAGGGCTCTCAGCTCTAAAGACTGTGAGACCCCTGAATTCCCACTTCACACCTCTACATTTCTGTGTGTGTGTCCTTAATTCCTCTAGCACCACTGGGTTAGGGTCTCCCTGACCGAGCTGGTCTTGGCAAGTGATGTCCATCATGGGGGCTTGAATCCAGGTCAAAGGGTCACCAGAGCAACAGTTGGAGAATGTGGAACTACCTGGAGGACACCTGAGTACTCTTAAAGCAATCCCCATGGTGAGTAAGAAGGGGAGCTTGAAGCATCAGGGTAACAATGGGACAAGTGTGGGCTGTGGTTCATTCCACCTCAGAACCTTTTCACACTGATGAGGAGGAGGAAGGAGAGTATAATGAAGTAACAGAAGAGGTTAAAGAGCAGGTTTATTTGCCAGCTAAAGTGGCAAATGAGGGAGAGGTTCATCCCTACCTTTCTGCACCCTCTCATTATTATTTTGAAGAAAAAGACCCTCCAGATCTTTCTTTTCTGGAGGACACTGGGCAAAAAGTAGTTGCCCCAATGACTGTTCAAGCAGTGCCTCGAGTGACCACTCTTAGTTCTATGCAGGCAGGAATTCAGCAAGCTAGATGAGAGGGTGATTTCGAGGCTTGGTAGTTCCCTGTTAGAATACACCCCCTAGATCAACAGGGAAATATTATAGCTACACTTGAGCCTTTTCCTTTTAAATTACTCAAAGAATTTCAACAAGCTATAAATCAGTATGGGCCAGGTTCTCCTTTTGTAATAGGACTGTTAAAGAATGTTGCTGTTTCCAGTCAGATGATTCCTACTGACTGGAACACTCTTACTTGAGCTTATCTAAGTCCTGCTCAGTTCTTACAATTTAAAACTTGGTGGACAGATGAAGCTTCCATTCAGGCTGCCTGCAATGCCCAGGCCCAACCTCAAATTAATATAACTGCAGACCAACTTTTGGGGGTTGGCAGGTGGGCTAGTTTAGATACACAAGTGGTCAGGCAGGATGATGCAATAGAACACTTAGAGGAGTGTGCATTAGATCTTAGGAAAAAATCGCTTCAGGTGGGGAACAATACCCTCCCTTTAGTGCTATAAAACAGGGGCCAAAAGAACCATATGTGGATTTTATAACTCGGTTACAGGAATCTCTTAAAAAGGTGATTGCAGATTCGGCTGCTCAGGATATAGTGCTGCAGTTATTAGCTTTCAACAATGCTAAACCCAATTGCCAGGCTGCTCTGTGACCTATCAGAGGGAAAGCACATTTAGTTGACTATATCAAGGCTTGTGATGGTATTGGAGGTAAGCTGCATAAAGCTACTTTGTTGGCACAGGCAATGGCAGGACTGAGAGTGGATAAGGGAAATACTCCATTTCCCAGAGCTTGTTTTAACTGTGGGAAGCATAGTCATACTAAAAAAGAATGTAGAAAAAATCAGCCAGTCAGGCCACCAGATAGGGGAAAAAAGAAAACTGCTGAGCCTGAAATATGTCCAAAACGTAAAAAAGGAAAACATTGGGCTAATCAATGTCACTCTAAGTTTGCAGGAAATGCAATGAGGGGGCCCATCCCAGGCCCCATTCTAAACTGGGGCATTTCAAGCTCAAGCCATTCCCTCACCCCTGGACAATGTCTGTCCCCTGCCACAGCTGGTAGTGCCACAGTGGATTCATGCTGTACAAAAGCTGTGAGCCTTCTGCCTGGGGAACCCCCACATAGGTCTCAACATGAGTCTGTGGACCATTGCCAGCAGGGATGATAGGATTACTTCTAGGCAGGTCTAGTTTAAATTTAAAAAGGGTACAAATGCACACAGGAGTCATTGATTCAGATTACAATGGGGAAATTCAAATTGTAATATGTACTTCTGTTCCCTGGAAAGCAGAGCCAGGAAAGCACATAGCACAGCTCCTGATTGTGCCATATGTGGGAATGGGAAAAAGTGAAATTAAATGAACAGGAGGATTTGGAAGCACAAATAAACAAGGCAAAGCAGCTTACTGGGTAAATCAAATTACTGATAAGTGTCCTACTTGTGAAATAAGTATTCAGGGAAAGAAATTTAAAGGTTTGGTAGATACAGGAGCAGACATTTCAATCATCTCTCTACAGCACTGGCTGTCTGCGTGGCCAA
>NW_012103488.1:18737-21266 GCF_000951045.1 Mandrillus leucophaeus
GAAAAGTTGGCCTTTAATAGTCACAGATTTAAAAGACTGTTTCTTTACTATCCTTTTAGCTGAGCAAGACTGTGAGCGGTTTGCATTTACAATTCCTGCAGTAAACAACCTGTAGCCTGCTAAGTGTTTTCATTGTTTTACAGATGGGACTAGTAATGGTAAAGCTTCTTATTCTGGCTCGAAAGTAAAGTTTTCCAGACACCCTATACTTCAGCTCAAAAAGCAGAGCTTGTAGCTGTAATTGAGGTATTGACTGCTTTTGATATGCCTATTAATGTGATTTCTGATTCTTCATATGTGGTTCATTCCACACAGTTAATTGAAAATGCTCAGTTACGATTTCATACAGATGAACAACTGATGACTTTATTTACCCAATTGTAAATAGCAGTTAGAAGTAGAATGCACCCTTTTTACATCACTCACATTAGGGCTCATACACCTCTTCCAGGACCTTTGACTGAAAGGAATCAAATGGCTGATCACCTAGTTGCAAATGCAATATCTAATGCTAGTCACTTTCATAATTTAACCCATGTTAATGCCTCTGGTCTCAAATGCAGATAAAGAATTACCTGGAAAGAAGCTACAGCTATTATCCAATGATGCCCAACTTGCCAAATGGTACATTCCTCATCTTTTACAGGAGGAGTTAATCCTCGAGGATTAGAACCTAACTCTCTTTGGCAAATTGATGTCACACATATTCCCTCATTTGGGAGACTAGTTTATGTACATGTATGTGTTGACACCTTTTCTCGCTTTGTCTGGGCTACCTGCCAATCAGGAGAGTCTTCTGCTTGTGTTAAACATCACCTTTTGCAGTGTTTTGCGGTGATGGGCATTCCAGCTTCTATTAAAACAGATAATGCCCCAGTCTATACCAGCCAAGCTCTAGCTACATTTTTCTCTATGTGGCATATTAAACACATTGCTGGAATCCTATACAATTCTCAAGGACAAGCAATAGTGGAAAGAATGAATCTTTCCCTAAAGCAGTTGCAAAAGCAGAAAGGGGAAAATAGAGAATATGGAAGCCAACAGATGCAACTGAATCTAGCATTATTAACTTTAAATTTTTTGAGCCTGCCCAAAGGCCAGATGCTATCAGCAGCTGAACAGCATCTACAGAAATCAGCTGTAAAGACAGAAGCAGAACAACTGATTTGGTGGTGAGATCTGATAACAAAAATTTGGGAAATAGGTAAAATAATAACTTGGGGTAGAGGTTATTCTTATATTTCTCCAGGCCAAAAGCAACAGCTGATTTGGATACCATCAAGATACCTGAAACCTTATCATGAGCCAGATGCTGGGGAAGAGACTCCAGGAGGATACCGAGGACCCCTCAGTTGCAGCCATGCCAAGACTGACACTGAGGAGGACCACAACTGTCACGAGCAACACCCATCGAACACAGCCACCCTCCTGGGGACAGATCAAGAAGCTGTCACAGATGGTGGAAGAAAACCTGAGGAAAACAGGACAACCAGTCACAATGAATAATTTAATGGTAGCTATGATAGCAGTTATCACCACTGCCATGAGTATTCCTTCAATAAGGGCTGACACAGAGAATAATTATATTTATTGGGCATATTTATCAATCTTGGCTGGCAATAATGCCTAGATGTAATCATTCTATGACACAGTTACACATGCTTTCTGATCTCAGTATTTACCATGATAAATCTGCTCCTATAATTGAGGCATACTAGCATACTGCCATCAAAAACCTATTTGTAAACAAAATAGAACCTGGTCAGAATAATGAACATATTTGTTTAGGAAGATTGCACTGCAGAACAGGCAGAGGTGCTACACAGCGATTCCTATGGAATCACTATTAATTGGTCCCCTAAGGAGATGTTTAACTTGAATTGCACCTCTCAGTCTATGTGCCAAGGCCACACTATGTTCAGATGGTCTGAACAAAATGGTCAGATGGTAGAAATGATAAGAAGTATGGCAAAAGTTCCTATTATCTGGAACCATGGCAGTATAGTAGCACCTCAACCTCAACTGATATGGCCTGTTTTAGGAGCTAAACATAAGGATTTGTGGCTTAATAAGATCAAAATTTAGGAAAGAATAAAAAAGTATCTAGAAGGACACTCTACAAACTTGTTTTTAGAGATTGCAAAATGAAAAGAACAAATACTTAAAGCATCCGAGGCACACCTGATCCTAATGCCAGGCACTGGGGTGCTTGAAGGAGCTGCAGACAAATTAGTAGCATAAAAACACTCGGAAGCTCTGTGGTTTCAATGATAATTGTGCTTTTAATCTGTGTTTTGTCTTTGTAGTCTGCAGATGCAGATCCTGAATCCTGAGAGACGTAGCTCACCACGACAAAGCTGCCCTTGCTTTTATCGCTTTGCAAATAAAATAAGGGGGACATGTTGGGAACAGGCCCCCCCAAAATCTGGCCATAAACTGACCCCAAAACTGGCCATAAACAAAATATGTGCAGCACTGCAACATGTTCATGATGGCCATAATGCCCACACTGGAAGGTTGTGGGTTTAC
>NW_012103488.1:22571-25231 GCF_000951045.1 Mandrillus leucophaeus
GCAAAAGTCCTCAACAAAATTCCAGCAAACTGAATCCAGCAGCACATTAAACAGTTAATCCACTACAGTCAATTAGGCTTTATCTCTGATATATAAGATTGGTTTAATGTACACAAATCAGCAAACGTGATTCATTGCATAAACAGAATTTAAAACAAAAACTATGTGATTATCTCAATATATGCAGAAAAGGCCTGTGATAAAAATCCTACATCCCTTCATGTTAAAAAACCCTCAACAAAGCGGGCATTTAAGAAACATGCATCAAAATAATAAGAGCCATCTTATCTAGTAAACAATAATAATTTTAAAAGAAAGAGAGAAAGACAAAGGAGGAATAAAGAAAAGAATAAGAGTGATCAAAGACACATCCACAGCCACATATACTGAATGAGCAAAAGCTAGAAACATTTCCCTTAAAAACAGGACCAAGGCAAGGTTGCCATCTCTTACCACTCCTATTAAACATGGTATTGGAAGTCCTAGCCAGAGCAATCAGGCAAGAGAAAGAAATAAAACTCACCCAAATTGGAAGACAGGAAGTCAATCTATCACTGCAGATGATATGATTCTATGCCTAGAGAACCCAAAGTCTATTTCCAAAAGCTCCTTGATCTGATAAACAATTTCAGCAAAGTTTTGGGATATAAGATTTATGTACAAAAATTCATAGCATTTCTATATACCAACAACATCCAAGCTGAAAGCCAAATCAAGAACACAATCCCATTCACAATAGCCACAAAAAGAATACAATACCTAGGAATACAGCTAACTAGGGAAGTGAAAGAGCTCTATAAAGAAAACTACAAAACATTGATGAAAGAAACCAAAGATGACAGAAGCAAATGGAAAAACATTCCATGCTAATGGATTAGAAGAATCGATGTTATTAAAATGGTCATACTACTCAACACAATTTACAGATTCAATGCTATTTCTATCAAACTATCAATGACATTATTCTCAGAATTAGAAAAAGCTCTGCTAAATTTATATGAAACCAAAAAAGAACCTGAATAGCCAAGGCAATCCTAAGCAAAAAGAACAAAGATGAAGGCATCACATTACCTGACTTCAAACTATGCTATAAGGCTACAATAACCAAAACAGCATGGTACTGGTACAAAAACAGACACATAGACCAATGAAACAACATACAGAGCCTATAAATAATGCTATATACCTATATCCATCTGATCTTCAACAAAGTCAACAAAAACAAGCAATGGGAAAAGGACTCCCTCTTCAATAAATGGTGCTGAAATAATTGGCAAGCCATATGCAGATGACTAAAAGTGGATCCCTTCCTTACACCATATACAAAAGTCAAGATTAATTAAAGACTCATATGTAAAACCTAAAACTATAAACACCTTGGAGGATAATCTAGGAAATACCATTCTGGACATAAGGCCTGGCAAAGATTTCATGATAAAGATGCCAAAAGTGATTGCAACAAAAGCAAAAATTGACAAATGAGACCTAATTAAACTAAAGAGCTTCTCCACAGCAAAAAAAAACTACCAACAAAGTAAAGAGACAGAATGGGAGAAAATATTTGCAAACTATGCATCCAACAAAGGTCTAACATGCAGAACCCATAAGGAACTTAAACAAATTAAAAAGCAAAAGACAAACAATCCCATTAAACAGTGGGCAAAGAACATGAACAGACATGTTTCGAAAGAAGTCATACATACATACAGCCAACGAACATTAAAAAATGTCCAACATCACTAACCATTAGAGAAGTGCCAATCAAAACCACAATGACATATCATCTCACACCAGTTAGAATGACTATCATAATAAAAGGTCAAAAAATAACACATGCTAGCAAAGGCTGCAGAGCAAAAGGAATGCTTATAGACTCCTGGTGGGAATGTAAATTAGTTCAGCCACTTTGGAAAGCACTTTGGTGATTTATCAAAGAACTTAAAACACAATTACCACTCAACTCAGCAATCCCATTACTGGGTATATACTACCCAAAGGAATATAAATTGTTCTGCCATAAAGACATATGCATACATATGGTCATTGCAGCACTATTCACAATAGCAAGAACATGGAATCAACTTAAATGCACATCAATGGTATACTGAATAAAGAAAATGTGTACATATACACTGAGGAATACTGCACAGCCATATAAAAGAACAAGATCACGTCCTTTGCAGGAACATGGATGGAGCTGGAGGCCATTATTCTAAGAGAACTAACACAGGAACAGAAAACCAAGTAGTGCATGTTCTCACTTATAAGTGGGAGCTAAACATTGAGAACACATGGGTACAAAGAAGGGAACAACAGACATCGGGGCCTACTTCAGAGTGGAGGGTGAAAATCGAAACACTGCCTATCAAGAACTATGCTTATTATCTGGGTGATGAAATAATAATCTGTATACCAAACTCCTGTGACATGAAATTAACCTGCATAACAAACCTGCACATGTAACTTGAACCTAAAATAAAAGTTAAAAAAAGAAATAAACAATAAATCTGAGATTCCTCTGTGATCAATGTAGAGAGAAAAAGTATGTTTGTAGAGAAAAGTTAGACCTGTTATTGGATTGTAGCCTTGTACATTGTTTTCTAGTTCTTGTTATCTACCTACAAGCTAGACTAGATCCTGAATTCTTCTAGATTTCTCTA
>NW_012103488.1:27581-35297 GCF_000951045.1 Mandrillus leucophaeus
TGCATCCAACAAAGGTCTAACATGCAGAACCCATAAGGAACTTAAACAAATTAAAAAGCAAAAGACAAACAATCCCATTAAACAGTGGGCAAAGAACATGAACAGACATGTTTCGAAAGAAGTCATACATACATACAGCCAACGAACATTAAAAAATGTCCAACATCACTAACCATTAGAGAAGTGCCAATCAAAACCACAATGACATATCATCTCACACCAGTTAGAATGACTATCATAATAAAAGGTCAAAAAATAACACATGCTAGCAAAGGCTGCAGAGCAAAAGGAATGCTTATAGACTCCTGGTGGGAATGTAAATTAGTTCAGCCACTTTGGAAAGCACTTTGGTGATTTATCAAAGAACTTAAAACACAATTACCACTCAACTCAGCAATCCCATTACTGGGTATATACTACCCAAAGGAATATAAATTGTTCTGCCATAAAGACATATGCATACATATGGTCATTGCAGCACTATTCACAATAGCAAGAACATGGAATCAACTTAAATGCACATCAATGGTATACTGAATAAAGAAAATGTGTACATATACACTGAGGAATACTGCACAGCCATATAAAAGAACAAGATCACGTCCTTTGCAGGAACATGGATGGAGCTGGAGGCCATTATTCTAAGAGAACTAACACAGGAACAGAAAACCAAGTAGTGCATGTTCTCACTTATAAGTGGGAGCTAAACATTGAGAACACATGGGTACAAAGAAGGGAACAACAGACATCGGGGCCTACTTGAGAGTGGAGGGTGAAAATCGAAACACTGCCTATCAAGAACTATGCTTATTATCTGGGTGATGAAATAATAATCTGTATACCAAACTCCTGTGACATGAAATTAACCTGCATAACAAACCTGCACATGTAACTTGAACCTAAAATAAAAGTTAAAAAAAGAAATAA
Source organism: Mandrillus leucophaeus (assembly GCF_000951045.1). Classification (NCBI taxonomy): domain Eukaryota; kingdom Metazoa; phylum Chordata; class Mammalia; order Primates; family Cercopithecidae; genus Mandrillus; species Mandrillus leucophaeus. Next base: position 28,509 of record NW_012103488.1, read on the forward strand.
ACAATAAATCTGAGATTCCTCTGTGATCAATGTAGAGAGAAAAAGTATGTTTGTAGAGAAAAGTTAGACCTGTTATTGGATTGTAGCCTTGTACATTGTTTTCTAGTTCTTGTTATCTACCTACAAGCTAGACTAGATCCTGAATTCTTCTAGATTTCTCTAATCCCATTTTCTTCTATGAAATTACTAAAGCTGGGACCTGATACTGTTCCTGAAGCCCTGTAATCTGACACTAGATTAATTTTAAGGGATGAGTCTCATTTCTGATGTGTGGGGAACACAGAAAATTTACCAAACCTCCCAATGCCCATAACCAGAGACATTCAAATTGCAAACCAGGATGAGAAGTCAATGGCTTCATGGTTTCATGCTATTGACAGCATGTCCCACAACACTAGAAAAAGACTCCGTATTGTAAGACTCTTATCACTATTAATGCCTATGATTTTCACTTAACTTAGAGAACCTTTAGTCCACCTGGAGAGCAACTTTGGGCAACATTGCTAATACAATCATTGCTCACTCCCTGCTTTAAGCTCAACACAGTCATGGGATAGTAGTGTTGGTGAAAAAGTTGCTCTATATTATCTATTGGTTAAATAAGGAAATGTCTGTTTTATTGCTAATACTACAAGTAATGTTGCTTTCATGTATCCTTTTTATTTTTAAGCTATTTTAATACTCTTAATAGCCATTGCCATTTTCTCTTCTGTAATCTGCCCAATGAAATGACTTGCCTATGTTTCTACTACCTTGGAAGTTTTCCTGGCATATTGTTTAGTACAAAACATGTCTTTTGCAGGAAAATTGATGGATCTGGGGCCAGTACCATTAGCAAACTAACAGAAACAGAAAACCAAATACCACATGCTCTCTCTTATAAGTGGGCATTAAATGATGAGAACTCATGAACACAAAGAAAGGAACAACAGACATTAGGGACAGTATGAGGGTGGAGGGTGGGAGGAGGGAGAAGAGCAGAAAAAAATAACTATTGAGTACTAGGCTTAGTACCCGAGTGATGAAATAAGATGTACAAAAAAAACCTGTGACATGAGTTTACCAATATAACAAACCTGCGTGTGGACCTCCTAACCTAAAAGTTAAAAAAAAAAAAACAGCAAGTTATATAATATTATGTGTGCAATATAAACCCAGTGTATTAAAGAGCCACTATTAATCTCATATATACATGCATGTATATATTATGTGTAAATATACACCTATACAGACATATGTATGTTTATAAAACTATACACATGTGTAATCTTACAAATGCACAATGAGTATAAATGGCTTTCTCTTGGAGATGAGCCGAGAAAAAGTTAATGTGTCACTTCTCATTTCATACACTTCAAGACAGAAGGAAGGAAAAAAAGATGACTAGAATTTGATGCCTATGAGTTGTTCACTTGTTTAAGCTTTAGAGTTGACATAAGGCTAATAATTTCAGGATCGTAGCATCTAATTACCATTGCATTTATGTTCAGTAAAATAAAAATAAAAATAAAAAAAAGTATGCGGTGCAAGATAGAAAAAAATAAAACCTGGTGAGGATTTCTGGAGATTTTGCTCTTGTTTGGAAGAGAAAAATAACAGCCATTAACACATGATTAGCAATACGAAAGCATATATTTAGACATGATCTAAGTTGGAAACACAAAGGAAAACGATTATCCAAATCTTGATCTTGTGTTTACAGTAACACAAAATCAGATCATGAATTCAAACACTTAATGTTCATTCCTCTTATGGCTGATTGTTTCAGTATTTCCCTACAGGTTACAGCTGCTTCTGGAAATAGTTTTTCTGTTCCAAATCCAGACTTCCAGTAATTCTAGGTGATACTCAGCCAAAACAGCTTTCCTACCCTCTTACCTTTCTCCCTTTTTGTGCTTAACATTATGAGGTCCAGCATAGCCTCTTCACATTCTATTTTCTTTCATTTCTCACTTTCATTTTACTCAAAAGCAAGAAATCTAAGAACTGACCCAGCAAATAATAATCCTTTTTATCTAGAACATGTAGAGAATAAATGGCTCTGAATTGTCATTTATTAATCATTTTTCTTTGTTTTATAGTGATAACATATTAACAACTCAGCAGTAGATAGGTATTAGCATATGTGGTGGTCAATACAAGTGTTACAGAGTGTGGAGAATAGCAGATATATGTATGCAGTGACCCAAGAAACTCTCTTTAATGGGGGTTGTTCACTGGATCTTGAGGGAATGGGAAGATGTGGGTTGACAAGTCAGAGAAGATATCCCTCATGGTGGGAAGGAAGAGGGTGATGGCCCCGATAAGGGAGAATTGCAGGTGACAGCACAGCAGCAGCCAGACCATCTGCTCTTCTTCAGACAGGAATGAAGCAGAGCTGGTAAAAGGGTGGCACACGACCAAATGCATTGGCAATGGGGGTGATGTCAATATCCTTCGGGTCAACCTGAGATTTCAGGTTAAAGTTCTGCAAAATGGTGGTCAGGAATAAAAACAGCTCCATGCGGGCCAGGCCCTCTCCCACACACATCCGTTTTCCTGAAAATAACAGACATAGACGATTTGTTCCCTGAACATTAGGTCACGAACAGTCACAAAAAGTATGCAGTAACTATTTGATAAATGATTAAATAGATGGATGGATCAAAGGCAGAATGGCTGGAAGGAAGGTTGGATACACAGAAAGAAAAATGGATACATTTCCTATCTACTTAATATCTTATGTTACTAAGTACCCTTCACTCAACAAATATTTATAGAGTATCAGCTGTATGCCATGTACTTCACTAAGTATTCCCACATTATAACTGCTCTTTTGACACTACTAGTTTCCATCAGTCTTTTTCTAGAAATGCACTCACAAGGAAGAAGGGCTGAAAGGAGAAGGCTCATATACTGTGTTCCCCTTTGTACTTCTGGCACAATATTTAGCCAAATATTTTTTCCTAGTATACTTTCAAAAGTACATGTCTAAACATGTCACTCTCTCACTTTACAACTTTAAATGACACCCATCTGTCCTATGGGATAAGGGCCAAATGGCTTGACCTGACTCTTCACATTCTGTTTCCAGGCTGACATTCTATATCACATCTTCCATTCTTCATCTCCTCCACTCTCAGCTCTAGGCATATCCATTCTTCATCAATCTCCAACACACCACAAAGTTTCAAGCGTTATCTCTTGCTGTCCTATCTGTCTAAAAAGCTCTACTCTTACGCTTCCTTCAGAATTTATGTCCCATGTCATTTCCTCTTTTTGATTTCTGTGATCCCTAGTCAATAGAAACACCCTCTCCAGGTTTCCTCATCATATTCATGCTTCCACTGGAGCATGAATCACCTGGAATTCTATTATCTGTGTATTTGTTTTTCTATCCTGCTAAAACGCGAGATCCTTAAAAGGTCTCAGTTCTTGACATTATTAGTGTATACAGTGCCAGATCCAAAGCAGAGATCAAAAGCCAGAGAAAAAAATGAAGGGAATTCTATGTCCACAGACTCACCACACACTTCAGCTGTAGAGATTGAATATCCAAGATGTATGATCATGAGTGGAGGGAGATCAAGGTACTCTGGAATAATCGCAGACTATTCTTCCATATTCTCAGGGTTTCGTGAGATTTGTTGACCCTGAAATTTGTTGGCAGGTTCTAACCACCTAGATCTACAAAAAATGTCCTGCTACTGTGGTCCATTACCTCTGTAAAAGTTTCCTGCCTTCTCTTCTTGTCCGGCTTCCCACTCCAATGAGGTAGCTTAAGTTTCCTTCCTCTTGGAAGTGGTATGGCCTATGAATGAGCAGGAAGCAGGCAGCTTCCCCTGCTGAGCTCCCCAACATCCTGTGCTTTCCCCTCTGGCAGCCTTCCTCCTATGAGATTACAATGATCTGTTTACTTGTCTACTTCTCTAAATCAGAAGTGAGCCTCTTAGGAGCCCATTCTCTGCTCTCAGATACTTCTGAGCTCAGATACCTAGAGCTCAGTCTGGGGAGCAAAGGACACCACAGGGCAGATATTCAAAGTCATGAAATTAGATACTTTTCTCATAACAGATGAGAAATGTCTTAGTTTCACCCAGTAAGAGGAGCTCTTGGGTAGCTCAGTGTTGTATCTAGAGGCAGAATTAAATTAACCTACACTCTAGCTTTTTCAGTTTGAAAAACTGGATCACCTCCCCAAAGCCCCACTAATCTGGCTGAATAACGGGGATGTTCATCAGCAGGGAAATCACATAGGCATAGGGAACGGTGCTAATGATCTGCAAAGCAATTCAGCCAGACACCAGAGGAGGCATCATGTAAGAGTCAAATGATCCCAAAAAGGTATCATGTCACCTGAAGGACAGATGAAAATGAATATCTATTACCTGCTGAGAAAGGCATGAAGTAGTCACTTTTCTTAAAGTTGCCACTCCTATCCAGAAAGTGGCCAGGGTCAAACATCTCTGGGTTGGGGAATTCTTTGTCATTGTGCAGCACAGAAGTCAGTGATGTTATTATGGTCGTGCCCTGGAAACAGCAAAATAGACAAACTAAGTTATAAAGAAGTCAAAGAGTGGGAAGAAGTGATGGAAATCACCTAGTCCAATTTCTTTGATCAATAGATAAGAAAATTGAGGTCCAAAGAAGTTACATTCCCACGCAGACAGACCTAGTAAGAAGCAGGATGAATTTAAGGCAAGTGGCAGTGACTTTAATAAAGTCGTCCCCTCCAATTAATTGCATTTGAAGTCCTGAGCATTTGAGTACATGGGGGCATCCTTCTGAATCCCCTGTTTATCATCAAGCTTGGACCCTGGTGTACATCCCCACTTGCTGCTGTATTTCATCACTTCAGTTTTCACACATCTCACAAATGGATTACCTTTTTTGTTGTTGTTTGTTTGCAGGATTGTTACACGGGTATACTGTGTGATGCTGAGGTTTGGGGTACAAATAATTCCATCACCCAAGTTGAGAGCACAGCACGCAACAGGTAGTTTTTCAACCCTTCCTTCCCTCCAGCCCCCATCTAGCAGTCCCCAGTGTCTACTGTTGCCATCTTTATGTCCATGAGTACCGATGTTTAACTCCCCCTTGTAAGTGAGAATGTACAATAGTTGGTTTTCTGTTCCTGCGTTAATTCACTCCAACTGCATCTATGTTGCTACAAAAGACAATATTTCATTCATTTTTATGTCTGCATACTGTTTCCTGGTGTATTTGTACCACCTTTTCTTTATCCAGTCCACTGTTAGTGGGCATTTAGGTTGATTCCAATCCTTTGCCATTGTGAAGAGTATTTCTTGCCTTTTAATCATAGCTATTCTGACTGACGTGAGATGGTATCCCATTTTGGTTTTGATTTGCATTTCTCTGGTTAGTGATGTGAAGCATTTTTTCATATGTTTATTGGCCACTTGTATGTCTTTTAAGAAGTGTCTGTTCATGTCTTTTGCCCACTTTTTAATGGCATTGTTTTTTGTTTGTCCAATTGTTTAATTACCTTATAGGACATTAGACCATTGTCAGATGCATACTTGGTAAATATTTCCTCCCATTCTGTAGGTTGTCTGCTTACCTTGTTAATAGTTACTTTTGTTATGCAGAAGCTCTTTAGTTTGTAACTAATGTATCAATTTTAATTAACATATCAATTTTTTTTCATTGTGATTGCTTTTGAGGACTTAGTCATGAATTCTTTCCCAAGGCCAATGTCCAGAATGGTGTTTCCTAGGTATTTCTCTTGCAATTCTTAAAGTTTGATGTCTTACATTTAAAACTTTAATCCATCTTGAGTTCATATTTGTATATGGTGAAAGGATGGGGTCCAGTTTCATTCTGCATATGGCTACCCTGCCATCCCAGCATCATTTATTGAACAGGGAGTCCCTTCCCACTGTCTATTTTTTGTCAGCATTGTTGAAGATCAGATGGCTGTAGGTATGAAGCTTTATTTCTGGGTTCTCTATTATGTTTTATGGGTCTGTGTGTCTGTTTTTGTACCAGTATCATGCTTTTTTGGTTACTGTAGCCTTATAGCATAGTTTGAAGTCTCGTAGTGTGATGACTCCAGCTTTGCTCTCTTTGCTTAGGTTTGTTTTGGCTATTCACGCTCTTTTTTGTTTCCATATGAATTTTACAAGAGACACTGGTAGTCTGATAGGAATAGCATTGAATCAGTAGATTGCTTTGGGCAGTATGGCCATTTTAACGGTATTGATTCTTCCAATCCATGAGAATGGAATGATTTTCCATTTGTTTGTGTCATCTACGATTTCTTTCAGTAGCGTTTTGTAGTTTTCCTTATAGAGATCTTTCACTGCCTTGGTTAGATGTATTCCTAGGGATTTAATGTTTTGTGGCTATTGTAAATGGGATTGCGTTCTTGATTTGGCTGTCAGCTTGAACGTTACTGATATGTAAAAATGCTATTGATTTTTGTACATTTATTTTGTATCCTGAAACTTTACTGAAGTCATTTATCACTTCCAGGGGCCCTTTTGGCAGAGTCTTCAGGGCTTTCTAGGTGTAGAATCATATCGTCAGTGAAGAGAGATAGTTTGATTTCTTCTTTTCCTATTTGAATACATTTTCTTTCCTTCTCTTGCCTGATTGCTCTGACAAGGACTTCCAGATGAAGATTTTTAAATAGAAGCCTCTGCTAGCGCTTAAAGAGTCAGGAGAATTTGGAATCTGTTCATAGGGTTTTTTTAAATGGAGGTCTGATCTATTAAAAATGACTTCTGAGATAATATCAACAAGTACACTAAAATCAATTGAAGGGTTGATCACAGAAATGTTATACGT
>NW_012103488.1:35347-41588 GCF_000951045.1 Mandrillus leucophaeus
CAATTGTTTAATTACCTTATAGGACATTAGACCATTGTCAGATGCATACTTGGTAAATATTTCCTCCCATTCTGTAGGTTGTCTGCTTACCTTGTTAATAGTTACTTTTGTTATGCAGAAGCTCTTTAGTTTGTAACTAATGTATCAATTTTAATTAACATATCAATTTTTTTTCATTGTGATTGCTTTTGAGGACTTAGTCATGAATTCTTTCCCAAGGCCAATGTCCAGAATGGTGTTTCCTAGGTATTTCTCTTGCAATTCTTAAAGTTTGATGTCTTACATTTAAAACTTTAATCCATCTTGAGTTCATATTTGTATATGGTGAAAGGATGGGGTCCAGTTTCATTCTGCATATGGCTACCCTGCCATCCCAGCATCATTTATTGAACAGGGAGTCCCTTCCCACTGTCTATTTTTTGTCAGCATTGTTGAAGATCAGATGGCTGTAGGTATGAAGCTTTATTTCTGGGTTCTCTATTATGTTTTATGGGTCTGTGTGTCTGTTTTTGTACCAGTATCATGCTTTTTTGGTTACTGTAGCCTTATAGCATAGTTTGAAGTCTCGTAGTGTGATGACTCCAGCTTTGCTCTCTTTGCTTAGGTTTGTTTTGGCTATTCACGCTCTTTTTTGTTTCCATATGAATTTTACAAGAGACACTGGTAGTCTGATAGGAATAGCATTGAATCAGTAGATTGCTTTGGGCAGTATGGCCATTTTAACGGTATTGATTCTTCCAATCCATGAGAATGGAATGATTTTCCATTTGTTTGTGTCATCTACGATTTCTTTCAGTAGCGTTTTGTAGTTTTCCTTATAGAGATCTTTCACTGCCTTGGTTAGATGTATTCCTAGGGATTTAATGTTTTGTGGCTATTGTAAATGGGATTGCGTTCTTGATTTGGCTGTCAGCTTGAACGTTACTGATATGTAAAAATGCTATTGATTTTTGTACATTTATTTTGTATCCTGAAACTTTACTGAAGTCATTTATCACTTCCAGGGGCCCTTTTGGCAGAGTCTTCAGGGCTTTCTAGGTGTAGAATCATATCGTCAGTGAAGAGAGATAGTTTGATTTCTTCTTTTCCTATTTGAATACATTTTCTTTCCTTCTCTTGCCTGATTGCTCTGACAAGGACTTCCAGATGAAGATTTTTAAATAGAAGCCTCTGCTAGCGCTTAAAGAGTCAGGAGAATTTGGAATCTGTTCATAGGGTTTTTTTAAATGGAGGTCTGATCTATTAAAAATGACTTCTGAGATAATATCAACAAGTACACTAAAATCAATTGAAGGGTTGATCACAGAAATGTTATACGTGTCTTTTCATTAAAACATGTGGGAGAACTCTTCATTATAGATGAACCCAACCTAAAAAACACAGAAGGAATGATAAAAGTAGAAAAATCATCATTTTTGCAGCCATTCAGGTAGGACCATAGATTCAGGCAAGGATCATCCATTAACTTTAAAACTACTGGGTAAATTAATTTGGAAAGTAATATTCACAAGATCTTAAAGTACCATGCCATCTTTTTATTAACTGTATATGAAAAACAGAACCCCAACAATGGAGAGACTAGCAGACACCGTTACAAAATGTGGACCACACATGTGATGCAGTAGCACATATATAACATCACCTACCTAACTTTCTTGCCAAAAACACATAACTGGAATCTAATTGTCAAAAAAGCATTCAAACAAAACCAGACTGAGCAACATTTTACATAACAAGGGGACAGGACTTTTAAAAACTGTCAGTGTATTAAATTGAAACAAACTAAAAAAAACTGTTAGTGATGAGAGAGGACTAACAAAACAAGATAACCAAATTAAAAGCTTGTTCCTTGACTGGACTACAGGAAGTCCACCAAAAAAAAGCTATAAGAGATATTTTAGTATAACTGGGAAAATGTAATTGTAAGATATTAGATAATATTAACCTATTGATAATAATTCATTGAGTGTGAATGTTATTATTATTATTGTGTAGGAGAAAGTCCTTGTTTTGGGGAATTATATACCGAAGTACTTAGGTGTTAAATGTGACAGATTAGATTACAAAGGTAGATAGATGATAGATAAATACAGATAAATGTACAGAGTAAAATGTAGATGTATAAACATTTCTGTATATTATATGTATACTATATGCCTACACATAAATATATTCATTCCAGAAAGATATTATGATATATAATAGTTGCTATAGATTTTCTAATACTCCCAATAATGTGGGAGTGGGGAGATACCAAATAATTGAATACATGATATTTCTTTTCTTTTTTCCTTTTTTTTTTTTTTTTTTTTGAGACAGGGCCTTGCTCTGTCACCCAGGCTGGAGTGCGGTGGTATGACCATAGCTCACAGCAGCCTCAACCTCTTGGGCTCCAGCAATCCTCCCACTTCAGCCTCCCAAGTAGCTGGGACTACAGGCACATGCCACTACGCCCAGCTAATTTTTTTTATTTTCTGTAGAGATAGGGTTTCACTATGTTGCCCGGGCTGGCCTCCAGCTCCTGGGTGCAAATGATCCTTCCACTTTGGTTTCCCAAAGTGCTGGGATTACAAGTGTGAGCCTCCACACCTGGCTGGCCTTTTCTTTAGCAAAACATAAATATTTATACAAAGTATGATAAATAGGAATAAAAATACATTCAATCCATGCAAGTAAAGGTTTAGCCAAATGAAATTGCACCCACCTTAAATTGTTTTTAGCTATTCAGACTTTTAGTACTGCATAATTGAGAATGAGATATTTCCAACCCTGTGTTACAGAAAATTAAAAACTTAGATATGTGTTGTGTAGCATGGTAGCCATGAATAATCCATGATTATTTGTATTTAAATTTAAAGTAATGAAAACTAAATAAAATGTTAATTCCAGTTCCTTAGTTGCATTCATTACATTTCCGCTGCTCAATAGGTACCTGCGTCTAGTGGATTCCACACGGCACAATACAGACATTCAGAATTCCCTCTTCCCTATAAGATGGCAATAGTGACTTCATCCTTAACAAACTCCAATCCTTTTTCCTCTCAAAGTTAAATTTTTGTTATTTTATTTCTTTAAATGGCAATATGTACTTGCTTCAAGTGGAATGGAGCAACTTGCAGCATAGCAACTAAAAAGTCTCAGTAAACACAGAAGCCATGTGTTAGAAGGCACTGGAAAAGCTGCTGAGACAAAAATTACTCAGGGTTGCAGACATAGGGGAACCTCAGAGAGGTCAGCTGATGGCTACAGTCAATTTCTGACTGTGTTTCATATGTTTATTGTGGCACTATTCACAATAGCAAAGACTTGGAACCAATCCAAATGTCCATCAATGATAGACTAGATTAAGAAAATGTGACACATGTACATCATGGAATACTATGCAACCATAAAAAAAGATGATTTCATGTCTTTTGCAGGGACATGAATGAAGCTGGAAACGATCATTCTCAGCAAACTATCACAAGATCAGAAAACCAAACACCGCATTTTCTTACTCATAAGTGGGAGCTGAACAATAAGGACACAGGATGGGAACATCACACACCAGGGCCTGTAGGGGGTAGGGGGGACTAAGGGAGGGATAACATTAGGAGAAATACCTAATGTAAGTGACAGGCTGATGGGTGCAGCAAACCACCATGGCACATGTATACCTAAGTAACAAAACTGCACATTCTGCACATGTATCCCAGAACTTAAAGTATAATAAAAAAATTGAAAAAAAAATTTTTTCAACTGTGTTCATATCTAATTCTGAATGAAGGTAGAAGGTGTTGCATAATTCTGTCTGCCTAGCACAGGAGGGATGAACCCTTTCTGGAAGAAGACAAACTTCATCTGACGTTCTGCATTTTTTCATATGTCATAACTGGCACTTAACCAAAACTTATGAGTCACTGCAAAGACAGAACTAAGTGAGCACAAAAAGAATAGAGAGTGAGAAAAGGTTATAAAAACAACCATAATAGGGAACATTATCTTCCTTATTTTATAAAGCCAACATTTCCTCAATATCAGAAATCTGACAAGAAAATTTTGAGGAAGAAAAATTGCAAACTGATGTCTCTTATAAGTTCAAACAACCTGAAAAAACATAGCAAATAAAATCCAGCTGTGTATGTCTCTGTGTGTGCATTTGTGTGTATTTTAACTAATACATATATTATATGTATATGCAGGACAAAATATATGGCCATATTAATTGATGCAGAGACTCCATTTGATCAAATTGTATAAACATTCATGACCAGAAAAAAATCATCAAAAGTAGGAGAAGACAACCTTCTCTAATCTGATTTTTTAATTACAAAAATATACATAAAACATTATTCTCACTGGTGAGATGTTAAACCTCCACTCATCCTGAACATCATATATGAAACAAGGATTCCCACCATAATGAATTATTCACCACTGTCCTGGAAATCCTAACCGTGAAATAAAGCAATAAAGAGAAAATTGAGTTATAAGAATTGAAAAATAAGAAATAAATATTAAAACAGATCAGAGGATACATAGAAATTACAAATAAATTTACAAACAAAACATTAGCAATGCTAAGTAAATTTGCTTGATGTAAGATCATCAAAATAATAAAATCAATTATATTTCAATGTACCAGAAACAAAGAAATGGAAAGGCATTTTTTTGAGTATACTATTTAAAAGCCAGGTGCAGTGGCACACATCTCTAATCCCAGCTACTCAAGAGGATGAGGTGGAGGATTTCTTGAGCCAGAAGATCAATCTGTGCAACATAGCAAGACTCTGTTTTGAAAATATTTTTAATATTATATATATTTATTTTATATTATATATTACATATCTATTATTATATATTATATACACAACTTACAATTACATCAAAATATCATTTATTTCAGAAAAAAATATAATACATGTGAAAGCCACTGAACTGAAGACAAAACATTACTGACAAAATAGAAGAAAGTCCAAATAAATTAAGAGCATAATCATATCCATGAATTGAAAGATTCAGCTTGTCAGGACATCAATTCTTTCTAAATTGATCTAAAGATTTAATGTCACCATGATAAAAATCCCAGCACAGTGTTTTGGGAAATTGACAAATTGATACTTTAAACATTTATTTGGAAATGTAAACACCTGAGAATAGCCACAAAAAATTATTACAGAAGCAGAACAAATTTGGAAGACATAAACTGCTAGATACTGAGAACTGTTATAAACCTTCATAGGACCAAACTGGAATGGAAACAGCAGAGTCCAGAAAGCTGCCCCAAGTATGAATTTTACATGTCTCTCATCGTGTGTTGTTAGAGGATTGGGACCATACTATGAATTTGGGACCTTCAAGAGCATGGAGGTCTGGAGTAGGAGAAACAAACTTACCTTGGGGATGAGGTAGTTTCTGAACTTAACATCACAGGTCACTGCATGGGGCAGGTTGGTGGGGATGAGGTCAATGTATCTCTGGATCTCGTGTACCACAGCATCTGTGTAGGGCATGTGACTCCTGTCCTGCATGCAGGGGCTCCGGTTTCTGCCAACCACACATTCAATCTCTTCCTGGACTTTAGCTGGTAAGACACAAGTAAGAAATGATGGAAAAGGACAAAAATGGCACATTTGCTGTAGCAATTCAGGTTACAAGAAGCATAATGAAGGGGTCCCAACATCATTATAAACTTAAATTATAGGACTGAAAGTACACCTAGACTTAGAGAAGAAATTACTACATTATAGATACATCTAACTCTGCTACAAGCTAAGTATTAAGATAAATCTGTAACCACCTACATATTAGCATACAGGATAATCAGTACAAATATAAATGATAAAATGCTTCAAAATATAAATATTTAGTATATTATAAACTCAAGAAATTACTGTTCTTGAAGAAAGAAAAAAATCAAATTAATGTTGTATCAGAATAATACATAACGTTTTAAAACTTTAATTCTACTAACAGATCTATATGTATGGGCAGATTTGTGTATTGTGTGCATATGTTTATTTGAAACTTGAAATGATATTCTCTCTCATCCTCACACTCCACAAAGGTGGCCATGCTGAAACATTCTAGAAGTTTCTTCTGAAATTTATATTCATATTTCTAAATAATGACTCTCTTTTGATTTTTTTAATTTATTTTTAGAAAATTTCTAAAATTTCATGGTAAGAAAGATGAGGACTTTCTCCATCACCAACCCATAACAAATAGACACACACGCACAAACAGAAACACACACACACAC
>NW_012103488.1:41638-45799 GCF_000951045.1 Mandrillus leucophaeus
TTAGTATATTATAAACTCAAGAAATTACTGTTCTTGAAGAAAGAAAAAAATCAAATTAATGTTGTATCAGAATAATACATAACGTTTTAAAACTTTAATTCTACTAACAGATCTATATGTATGGGCAGATTTGTGTATTGTGTGCATATGTTTATTTGAAACTTGAAATGATATTCTCTCTCATCCTCACACTCCACAAAGGTGGCCATGCTGAAACATTCTAGAAGTTTCTTCTGAAATTTATATTCATATTTCTAAATAATGACTCTCTTTTGATTTTTTTAATTTATTTTTAGAAAATTTCTAAAATTTCATGGTAAGAAAGATGAGGACTTTCTCCATCACCAACCCATAACAAATAGACACACACGCACAAACAGAAACACACACACACACTCACACTTCCCCCTACTCTAGTTTCCCCAGTGTATTTATATCACATTTGTATTATATTAATACTCATGTTCACATCATTATTATTTCATAAATATTGATCACAAGTGGGGCTGCTGTAATTATGTCTCCTTTTTTGTATATTCTTGGACTTAAGTGTATCTATTTCAATTCTAATTTTATGCCAATTTAGAATTACTGCGAATGTTCAGAAATGTTTCAAACTCTCACTAATAATTCTCTAAATACTAAAAATAATCAAATAATCAATCAACTTCTCTTTGCCCTTAATGTCTTCCCTCACACCTCCATTATCCACCTGGTCCATTCTAAAGCATTTGTTTTCTAGGCCGGGTGTCCAGCAGCCTCCCTGACACTTCCATCCTCCTACATGAAGTCTCCTGAGACCTGCAGTCCCTGACTTCCTCTGACTTGGTTTCAGATATTTAGATGGAAAATATTCTCTAGTATCTAAGAAAATAAACACAAAGGATAAAATTTTTTTGCCCACTTGCAGGTCTGAAAATATTCTTTATCTAAAAATACACAAGATGACAGCTGCTCTTGAGAATTCTAATGTCATTCTGATTCCTGATCCTTTATAGGTGAACTAATTTATCTCTGAATGTTTTTATCACTTTCCCTTTAACTCTGATGTTCTAAAATTTCATGGCCTGGTGTCTTGGATGAATATTTTCCATTTCATTCACTTTGCTGGACATTTGGTAAGAATTTTCTATCTAAATGGTGAAAAATGGAGGTCTTTCCACTGGTGCTACTTATTCTCAGGAGTTTACACCTGGCTGCTGAATTTTAGGAACAAGATGCAGAAAGGCGCTAAAGGCCTCAGAATTCAAGTGGACTCTTACTTAACCCCTCACTCTTTCCCTGTCTCTGTCTGTTGTGTATGAGTGAGCCTCTTAGGTTCAGTTTCTCTAGAGAGTGAACCTCCCTTTTCTGTGGGGAAAAAACAATTAGTTGACAAATGAAGTTGTGGAGGGAATCTAGGCAGGGAGAATTTTCTGTTTTCTGCCTAATTCTCCCTCTGTGTTCTTTGGGTCTTGGTTCTTTTGAATACTCAGCCTTACAGGTACTATAGCAACACAAATTCTTATGACCCTTAGGTTGCAACTTCAATCTCTCTGCCAAATTGGTTACCATCCTTCTATCTGCTCCCTGTGTCTCAGAAGTTTGTTAAAGACTTGATGGTTGTACTCTAACTTTAACAGGAGTAATTCTCATATGTAATAAATTTAACATCATTTCAGTGTGATTCTGACCCCAGAAAAACAAATGTGTGGCTAATAGGCTATGCAGAGCCAGAATCTGCTCATAGATAAATACAAAATTTGAAGAAAAAAAAAAAGTTGTTTGTAAAAGATAAAACTATTGATCCTAAGAAAAAATATTGACAAGTACCATTTTTCTAGGTGCAAATTTTGATAATCATAAAACTCCTCAGGCACATTTTCTACTTAAATAGCATACACCTTTATTATACAGCTACATGCTTAAAATACTTCCCAGACTACGCCGATTTTCTCAGGCTAGCTCATCAAATTTCTAGAATATCCACTATACACTTCAATAAATAGTATTTCCCAAAGAATCAAAAATAGAACTATCCTTTGATCCAGCAATCCCACTACTGGGTATCTATCCAAAATAAAAGAAATCATTTTATCAAAAAGACATCTGCATTCATATGTTTACTGCAGCACTATTCACCAAGGCATATTCATAAAATCAACTAAAAAGTTATGTGTGGGATTTAAAAATCTGCATCTAGTAGTGTCACACACACACACACAAACTCATACCATGCACTACTACTCAGCCATGTAAAAGAATGAAATCATGTCTTTTGTGGCAACATGGATGGAACTGGAGGCCATTATCCTAAGTGCAAAGACTCAAAATAGAAAGTTAAAAACCACACGTTCTCACTTACAAATGGAAGCTAAACAATGGGTACACAGAGACATACAGAGTGGAATAATAGACACTGGAGATTCCAAAAGGTGGAAAGGTGGGAGGGAGGTGAGGGATGAAATGTTACCTATTGGGAACAATGTACACTATTCAGGTGATGGGTACACTAAAAGCCCATACTTCACCATTAGGGAATAGATTCATGAACGCAATTGCACTTGTACCCCTAAAAAAATAGAAATTTACCAAAACATTAAAAACTGGTATCAAACCAACCATAAAAGAATTGCCAATAATAAAAATTAAAAATAAAAAGAGTCTCTGTCTTTACTGTCCCAGCATTAAAACACTACATTTTCAGAATAAGAGAAGATCTGTAAGAGCATACCTGGCTGGGCACAGTGGCACACGCCTGTAATCCCAGCACTTTTGGAGGCTGATGTGGGAGGATCATTTGAGGTCAGGAGTTCGAGACCAGCCTGACTAACATGGTGGAACCCTGTCTCTACTAAAAATACAAAATAATTAGCCAGTGTGGTGGGTACACCTGTAATCCCAGCTACTCGGGAGGCTGAGGCAGGAGAATCACTTGAACCCGGGAGGCGGAGGTTGCAGTGAGCCAAGATTGCACCACTGCACTTCAGCCTAGGCGACAGAGCGAGACTGTCTCAAAAAAAGAAAAAAAGAGCTTATCTATTACTCAAAGTGGTCTGTTCTGCTGGAAAATGGAATTTTGTAGACATGGATTTTAGTGAAATGAAATTTCTACTCATTTCAAAAAAGAAATTGCAACAAAGTAGTCTGTTCTTAAGAAAACCAACATATAATCCTAGGCCAATTCATCATGTCTGTGCCTGCTACAAATCCTCTCCCATGAAATCCAGACACTTTATTCAGAGTATTTAGTCACTTAAATCCAGGGTTTTATTACTTTTGCTAGTGATCACACTGTCTTCACCTCTCTCAGTCCCTCTTCCCTGTTGTGCAAATTCATCTCATTCTTACCCCTTCATCATATTTAGACAACTTAGAGCCAATGGCACAGAAATTTCAATAATGAAGCTTCTCTAAGAGAAACAAGATGGAGGACAATAGCAGTGTCTTCCCAACATCTTTTCTGAAAATCACCCTGCTCACCTATGGTATCATCATACCTGTGACCTCTGGGTACTTCAGCAGGAGCAGAAGTCCAAATCTTAGGGTGGTGCTTGTTGTCTCTGTTCCAGCTCCAAACATATCAGTTACAGTGGCTATCAAGCTTTCAATAGTAAATTCAGACTGTAGATTGTGCTTTTCCTAAAAATTATTTCATCATTTAATTATTTGATAGTGTGCCAGCATATGAAAGTACAAAAAATCCAAAATATATCAGGTTGTTCTAAAGATAAGGAAATTTGGAAACTACAGAGTGCAGTATTAAAACTACAACAATTGCACAGTGTGGCAGAGAATGTAAAATAGTTCATTTCCCATTCCTGCTTATCCATTGCTTGCCTAAAAATTCTATTTCCAAGTATAGAATGTTCTCACTTATAAGTAGAAGCTGTGTTGGCCACGAAACATATTTCTTGTCTATGACACATAAGCAGGTACCTGCTGATGGTACTTTCTCTCTCTCCTTTTTACTCAAAACACATATATGAAGGTAGAGGTGTTATAGATATCACCTTGGAACACGAGTATTTAAGAATCATAACAAAGCCATCTGTGGTGGCTCATGCCTGTAATCCCAACACTTTGGGATGCCGAGGCAGGAGGATCACTTGAGTCCTGGAGTTTGACACCAGCCTGGGCAACAAGTGAGACTCCCTGGCTCTAAAAAAAAAAAAAAAAAAA
>NW_012103488.1:46179-59705 GCF_000951045.1 Mandrillus leucophaeus
CACATGAGCCCAGGAAGTCAAGGCTGCAGTGAAGCATGTTCATGCCACTGCTCTTCAGCTTGGATGGCAAAGAGAGATCCTGTCTCAAAAAAATAATAATAATAATCAAGATGAAGGTTCGTGTTGTAAGTGTGGGGATCAAAAATGGCAGGCACCTGGTTCTAGGATGCTTCAGGGCTACAGTACTAGTTCTACGCTGTCCAACAAGACACACTTTATGTGAAATAAATAAACACATTATTTGTTTAAGCCATGTTAATTGGTTTTTTCCTTATTTGTATACACACGATCTTAATTGCTAGAAATAGAAATAAGTAAATTAGAGACATAAATACATTATAAACCAGAATCAAGGGTTTGCAATTCTCAGTGTCACAATAGTGACATTGCAGAATAGGAGGCTCCAGTCTCTCCTTCCACCCAAGGATACACAAAATAAATATCCATTCACAGATCAATTGCCTCTGAGAGAAAGTCGGAAACAAGTTGAGAGACTTCTACATACGGGGCAACAAAAAAAAATCCACATAGACTGGGAAGAAAAAGCTACAGCACCAACCTCACCCAGGCACTACACCATACAATTGAGAAGGAATCCCCAACATCCAGCTTCTCCCTGGGGAAAAGAGGGTTTAGACCACACATTAACACCCTAACTCTAAGGTTCCCCACAGCTATCCACTTAACTTACCAACTCGGGGAGGAGAGAGGGCTAAGTATGCAGGAGTCTCTCTCTAGACCACCAGAAAAAGTACCAGTATTATATTGACAAACAAGCACTTCCAGAGGTTTAATTTTCTAGGATCAGGGCAGAGAAAGGGATGAAGCTCAAAAGTCCAAGTTTCTGCCTAGATGAGACTTATTAGCATGTTCTGTAAATTGCTGCTCCTGACAGTGGAGCTTCTAACTAGCCTCAACACAAGTCCATATATGACAAGTGCACAGCTAACCTCATATTCAATAGTAGAAAGTTGAGGGATTTTCCTGTAAGATCAGGAAAAAGATATGGATGCCCACTCTCACTACTTCAATACAACACAGTATGGGAAGTACTAGCCAGAGCATGAGACAAGAAAAGTAAATGAAAGACATCCAAATAAGAAAAGAAGTAAAATTGTCTCTGCTGATGGCATGATCTTACATACAGAAAATCTTAAACACATCATCAAAAAACTCTTAGAACTGATAATTAAATTCAGTAAAGTTGCAGGATACAAAATCAACACACAAAAATTGATAGTGTTTCTACATGCTAACAACAAATGATATGAAAAAGAAATTTTAAAAGCAATCCCATTTACAATCGCATCAAAGAAATAAAGTATTTAGGAGTAAATTTAACCAAAAAAGTGAAAGTCACTGAAAAATATAAAATATTAATTAAAAAGTGAAGAAGACACAAATTAAAAAGAGATACCATATACATGGATTGGAAGAGTTGATATTGTTAAAATGTCTATACTATCTAAAGCAATTTACAGTTTCATTGAAATCTCTATCAAAATTCCAATGTTATCTCTCATAGATACAGGAAAAGTCATTGCAAAAAAATTCATATAGAACCACAAAAATACCCAAATAGCCAAGGCAATCATTAGTAGAAAAGAACAAAGCTGGAGGCATCACATTGCCTGATTTCAAGCTGTACTACAAATTAATAGTAATTAAAACAGCATGGTACTGGCATAAAAATTGATACATCAACCAACAGAATACAATAGAGGGCCAGAAAAGAACTCATGCCACTACAATTGATTTTAGACAATGGTACCAAGAATATGCAATGGAAAGGGGACAATCTCTTAAACAAATGGTGAGAAAACTGGATATCCATCTGCTAAATAAAATTGAATGCTTATCTCACACCATATACTCAAGCAACTCAACATGAGACTTAAATATAACACCAGAAACTGTGAACTACTAGAAGAAAAGATTGAAGAAAAACTACAGGACATTGATCTGGGCAATAATTGTTTAGATTTTACCCCTAAAGCAGAGGCAACAAAAGCAAAGATAGACAAATGGGATTAAGTCAAACTAAAAAGCCTCGGCACAGCAAAGGAAAAAACAGAGTGAAGAGACAACATATGGATTAGGAGAAGTATTTGTAAGCCCTGTATCTAATAAGGGATTAATATCCAAAATATATAAGAGGGCTGGGAGCGGTGCCTCATACCTGTAATGCCATCACTTTGGGAGACCAAGGCAGGTGGATCACCCAAGGTCAGGAGTTCGAAACCAGCCTGGCCAACATGGTGAAACCCACATCTCTACTAAAAATTTAAAAATTAGCCAGGTGTAGTGGTGCCTGCCTCTAATCCCATCTACTTGGGAGGCTGAGGCAGGAGAATCTCTTGAACCGAGGAGGCAGAGGCTGCAGTGAGCCGAGATTGCACCACTGCACTCCACTCCACCCTGGGCAACAGAGTAAGACTCTGTCTCAAAAAAAACCTATATATATATATATACACACACACACACACAATCATATATATGGAACTTAACTCTATAGAAAGAAAATAAATAATCCAATTAAGAAATGGGCAAATCACCTGAATATTTCTAAAAAGAAGACATATGAGTGATTAAGAGATACATGAAAAAGATGCTCAACACTAATCATTAGAAAGTTACAAATTAAAAACAGTGAGATATCACCTCACATCTGTTAGAATGGCGATTATCAAAGAGAAAAAAAACAAGTGTTGGTGAAGATATGGAAAAAGGGAAACACTTGTGCACTGTTGATGGGAATGTAAGTTAGTGCAACCATTATGGAAAACAGTAAAACGTTCCTCAAAAAACTAAAAATAGAATTACAACATGATCCAGCAATTTGGTTTATGGACATTCACTCAAAAGATTTGAAATCAGTATGTCAAAGAGATGTCTGCACTCCCATGTAAACTGCAGCACGATTCCCAACAGCTAATATATAGAATCAGCCTAAGTGTCCATCAATAGATAAATAAAGAAAATGTGGCATATATATACAATAGAATACTATTCAGTCTTAAAAATGAAGAAATTCTGTTATTTGTGATAACAGGAATGGAACTGCAGAACATTATGCTAAGTGAAATAAGTCAGGTCAGGAACAGGAAAACAAATACCATATATTCTCACTTATATGTGGAATCTAAAACAACCGAACTGATAGAAGAGAGTAGAATACTGATTGCCAGAGGGCTTGGGGGTTGGGGGAAAAGGGGAGATGATAGTCAAAGGCTATAAAGCCTCAGTTAGAATGGAGGAGAAAATCTGATCTCTCTTTTAAAAAATAATAAATTGCACAGCCAGTTGAATATAGGTAATAATAGAGTACAATCCACCTTCCTATCCATGGATATCACATCTATTGATTCAACCAACCTTAAATCAAAAAAAAAAAAAAATTGGAAAAAGAGGCCAGGAGAGGTGGCTCATGTCTGTAATCCCAGCACTTTGGGAGGCCAAGATGGAGGATTGCTTGAGCCCAGAAGTGCAAGACTAGCCTAGGCAACATGGAAAGACCCTATCTCTACAAAAAAACAAAATTAGCTGGGCATGGTGGCATGCACCTGTGGTCCCACATACTCAGGAGGCTGAGGTGGAAGAATTGCTTGAGCCCAGGAGTTCCAGGCTGCAGTGAGCTATGGTCATACCACTGCACAACAGCTTGGGCAACGGGACAAGATTCTGCCTCTAAAACAAAAAAGAATAAAATTCGGAAAATAAAAGTGTTTGTATTGGACATATACAGACTTTTTTCTTGTCATTATTCCCTAAAAAATATAATACAACAACCATTTACATTGTATTAGGAATTATAAGTAATTTAGACTGGGCACAGTGGCTCACGCCTTAAATCCCACCACTGTGGGAGGCTGAGGCAGGAGGATTGCTTGAGTTCAGGAGGTCCACTCCAGCCTGGGCAAACACAGTGACAGCCTATCTCTATAAAAACAAATTTTTAATTATCTGGGCATGGTGGTGTGAACCTGCAGTCCCAACTACTGGGGAGGCTGAGGTGGGAGGATCACTTGAGTCCAAGAGGTCAAACTACAGTGAGCCACAATCATGCCACTGCATTCCAGCCTGGGTAACAGAGCAAAACCCTGAGAAAAAAAAAAAAGAATTTAGTTAGACTCAATATTGCCTGCAGACTCATTATGAACTTGGAAATGTGCAAAAGATAACATGGTAGCATATCCAAAATTATGGAGAAAGAGAACAGATTGACAAGACAAGGTGGGGCCAGCCATTATTGTATTCCAGATGTGAGGTAATAATCAACTTGATCTAGTAAACAAGCACAGCAATGAATAAGAATATAGAAATTGAAGAGACACTACAGACATGAAGACAGAGAGTTTAGACATTAACCACCTATACAGGATGAAGGAGAGAGTAAGGGCAATGGAGATGCTTAGGACAAGGGACTGAATGAATTGAGTTCTTATATTTGGTTGGTGAAAAAGTAATTGCAGTTTATGCCATTAATAATAAAATGGAGCGTGGAAGAACAAAGCACTTCGCAAGGCAACTAAGGCTGGTTTAAGATGAGGGAAATATGTAACACAAAATTGACCATAACAATGAGACAGTTTAAAATACTGATTACAGGGAGTAATTAACATACAAAAAATGATTTCTTCCTATTCAATCCTCTAGAACAGCATTAATTTAATAAGGTTGTTATAATCTCCATGTTACCTGTGGCATGCCTAATATTATGTAATCAACCATCCTCTCAACAGATGTACTTGCCAGACGAAGGTCATCATGCCCATTGGTAACATTTAGAAACTTAACACAGTTTTCTAAGCTTATCAACTCAAAATTACACCAAGGCCAGGAAGGAGAGTAGAGTACTTGTAAACCAATAGTAATACTTCCGTCTGCTTAAGTGAATTTGAAAAATCAGTGGTTATGTACAAATAGCCTATCAAAATTAAGCTAGTTGATAAAAAACATTGTTAAAAGAAATTAAAGAAGACCTAAATAAATGGAAAGACATCCCGTGTTCATCTATTGGAAGACTTAATATTGTTAAAATGGCATTACTTCCCAAATTGATCTACAGATTCAAAGTGATCCATATCAAAATATTTGCTATCTTTTTAATAGAAATTGACAAGATTACCATAAAATTCATGTGGAACTTTACATAACCAAAATAGCTAAGAACCAAAACAATCTTGGGAAAGAACAAAATTGGAGAACTGACACTTTCCAATTTCAAAACTTACATAAAAGCTACCATCATCTAGGTGCATGGTTCACTTCTGTAATCCCAGCAATCTGGGAGGCCAGGACGGGCAGACCGCTTGAGGCCAGTAGTTGGAGACCAGCCTGGACAAAATAGCAAAACCCTGTCTCTGCTAAAAATACAATAAATTAGCTGGCTGTAGTGGCACATGCCTGTAATCCCAGCTACTCAGGAGGCTGATGTGGGAGAATCACCTGAGCACGGGAGGTAGAGGCCAAGATCATGCCACTGCACTACAGCCTGGGCAACCAGAGTGAGACCTTGTCTCAAAAAAAAAAAAAAAAGTACTGTCATACTGGCATAAAGAAAGCCATCAATGAAATAGAATTGAGAGTCTAAAAATAAATCCTTGTGTTTGTAGTCAACTGATTTCAACAAATGTACCATGGTCACTCAATGGGGAATGAATGTCTTTTCAACAAATGGTACTAGGACAACTGAATATGCACATGCAAAGAATGAAGTTCTACCCACACCTCACACTATAACCAAAAATTGACTCAGAATGGATCTTAGACCCAAATGTAAAAGTTAAACTTATAAAACCATTAGAAGAAAACTTGGGGTGAATCTTTGTGATATTGGACTAAGTAATCATTTCTTAAACATGACAAGAAAATTGTAAGAAACCAAACAAATAAATTGGATTTCACAAAAATTAAAAACTTGTATTTCAAAAGACACTATTAAGAAAGTGAAAGATACTTGACAAAATTGGAGAAAATATCTTTAAATAACATCTGATAAGGGACTTTTATCTAGAATATACAAAAACATTTCCATCTCAATAATTTCAAAAATATAATAACCTAATTTTAAAATGGACAAAAGATCTGAATATATTTTTCTCCAAAGACAAATACAAATGAACAATAACCAAGAGAAAAGATTATTTGGTATCAGGAAAATGCAAACCAAACCACATGGAACCACCTCACCCCACTGGGATGGCTGGAATCAAAAAGATAAGAAGCATTAGCAAGGTTGTGGAGAAAGTGGAACCCTCAAAACATTGTAGTGAGAATACGAAATGGTGCAGCAAATTTCATGCCTAGGTTTTCTTCTGAGAGTTTTATATTTTTAGCTCTTACATTTAGGTCTTTGATCCAGCCACAGTTTCTCAAAGATTAAGCATACAATTGCTGCATGATCCAGCAATTCCACAGCCAAGTATATACCCAAGAGAAATAAAAACTTATCTATACACAAAATCTTGTACACAAATGTCCATACCAACATTATTCATAACAGCCAAAACAGAAACAATCAAAACCATCAACTAATGAATGGAAATATAAAATATGATATAGCCACACCCAAATATTATTTGTCTATATAAAGCAATGAGGTACTGATATATGCTACGTCAATGAATCTTGAAAACATTGTGCTAAGTGACAGAAGTCAGACAAAAAAGACCACATACTGTGTAATTTCATGTATATGAAATGTCTAGAATAGCAAATCTATAGAGACAAAAAGTATATTAGATTGCCTAGAGCCACCCCAATATGGGGTGACTGTTAAGCATATGGTTTTCTTTTCAGGATGATGGAAATGTTCTGAAATTGATTGTGGTGGTGGCTGCATAGCTCTGTGACAAATACTAAAACTATTGAATTGTATTTAAAATGTATGAGGGTACAATATGTGAATTAAACTCAATAAAAATGTTATAAAAAATAAAATAAGCTAGATTCTAAATATTATAGTGAGGTCAAAGGAACAACACACTTTTTAAATACAGTAATGAGGACATAGCCACTGGTCACTGAAACACCATAGACCTTACAGTTCTCCTTAACCTGGAATTAACGGAGAAGGTTTCATAGCATTAAGGAAAGCCCTCTAAATGTGTACAAAAATGGAGAACTCATACAGTTTCAATTTTCTGGCAAAGTGTCCACATTTTAATGAGATTCTCAAATTAATTAGATCCCAGAACCATTGAACTAGCAGTAGTGAAGGTGGACAGTAAGAATAATTTGCTTCTTCCCTTCTCCAGTTTCCTCAAAGTATCTCATCTTCTTCACTTCACTCTATCTAGAACACATTATTCGAGCAGTCCTGCTAACATTCCATGGGCAATTTCATGAAAGTCACCTTCATTAGCATCTTTGACTCCGTGCCATTTTCACCTACTGGCTGATTCTTCATTTCCACCCAGTGTTGTAAAGTGGTTAAATAAAATAATGGTGACCTCACAGGAAGAATTTTCTTCCCTAGAGTTAACTCTTTTCAGTTTGTTCTGGATTGGACCACTTCTCAGTTCAAAGAGTACTTTGCACCTTAGTGTCCTGAGGGTATCTATATTACCCTTCTCAGTTTCCATATTGACCCTACCACTATTATTCATCATTTGGCTCCTATCTGATCCTCTAACTGAAACTAATATCTACAGATTTTTGGCAATATGACAAAATGGACAACTTGATTTTATTTCAGAATCTGTGTTTCTGTAGCCCACACTTTCAGCAAGCTGAAATTCAAAGATATGAAAAGTCTTGTAGCAAGTTTTTGACCTCCATTCTCATTGTACATATCCTTCTACACAACTCCTAGGATTATTTTCTCTAATAATTATATGCATCCCACTCTTGTTAGGGCTCACACATATACCTGATCAAATCAAAACTCTCCATGCCAGCATTCAGGTCTGCAGGTTAGACACCTCCAATTCCATATGTGTCCAGATTTACTTTTGGTTCCATTCAGTTAAGGCCTCCCTTCTCTGTCTCTTTGCCACCACACACCTCTGAACCTCTCATCACACTGTTCTGCACACTAAAAAATTGACTGCCCCGTTATTCATTGTAAATATTTTAAGATTTACACCAAACATCAGGACATGCAGGAGGCCCATTTAGGTTAAAGCCTTTCACCTAACTCTCCCATATGCTGTGTGATATGACCATGCCCACTTTCAATTTATGACTATATATTTTGCATTTTCTAACTTATTTGTATTTCCTTTTCATCTGAGGCATGCATTCTGTCTTTCCTCAGATAAATTATTAGTACCTAAAAATATTGCTCACATATTCTAATTGTTTAACAATTCAATTATAAATTCTCCATGGTGCTTCACCCAGATCCATACTCATAATAAGTACTTAAAGTGATCGTGAAGAGTTTCTTGCCTCACCATTTAAGCAATCATTATAGAACTAATCAATGAACCACAAGATGTAGGCAAACAAATAACATTTTACCTGTTCCATTTTGATCAGGAAACAATCAATAAAGTCCCGAGGATTGTCCATGTCCAGGGATTCTTGATGTTCTTTTATTCTTTCCAAAACATAACTTTTAACATAAGCAAAATTTTTAACTACTTTGTTATGACTTCCTGGGAGATAATCGATGAGAGCTGGGAAATTATTGCAGACCTTAAAGATTTTTTAAAATTAATCAAATTAAACACATGTATTGAAGACATATACCATAAGTTAACTGCTGGTTTAAAACTGAAGTAAATTTTTAAAAATTGTCTCCCTCTTTAAGAGGAGCATTTGAGTGTACGTACAAAGTAGTCCTCTATACTGAAAGATTTAAGTTAGAAAATTCTCAACAAGGGATCAAAGATGATAATTTCCTATACTCATATATTGTTTTCAGAATATTAAAATATCTTCATGTCAATTATCTCATTTTTTACTTTAATTTTTCTCTATAGCCTTGAAATATAGAATTACATGAATTGCTTTAATTCCCATTTTGCAGATAAGAACAGAGGTTAAGGAAATTTGAATAACATGAAATAGACCACAAAGCTGTTCCCTGCTATTTCTACTCCTAGCAGGAAGCCTCAGAAATAGAATCACTCTTTTGTAACTGGGAGGGGTACAAAGATACCATAAAATGTAATTCAGCATTTTATGGATAAGTACCCGTACACCAGAGTAGTTAAGATACTTCCGTGAGTAGTTAAGATAATCACACAATTATCTTTTAGACAGAGTTTGGGACACGCTAGCTCAGCACAGGGCAAAACTGTAATTTTTTAATGATTCATACACCCCAAAACCCAATCATTTTGTCATCTTAATCTTAATTGCCTTGCTGAAGCAGCAAACACCCCTATCCTATTCAGAACTTCCTGATAGCATCTGTGCTCCCAAACATTCTCCCCTTTTGCCAAATAATGTGATGAAGAGGTCTCTAGGTGTGAATTAGAGGAAAAGCCTGTGAGTAATGCCAGCTTTTCAACAAGGGACTTGGATTTCCATTGAGTGTGTGCTTTTGGACAGTCACCAAAGTACTGCCAGAAACTGGATTTGGGGGTTTGGTGGGAAAAAAAACACTAGCTAATGGGCTTGAATTCCAGCTCTATATTCAGGCATTTCTTTTCTTGTCTGTAAAATAAAGAAATCATCTATCTTTCCCAGATGTTAATGCCACAATGCTAAGATATGGACAAGCTGTAGTGTTCAACCACTCACTTCACAGAGTAATAATGCCTACAAAATTGGCACAAAAGACAGTTCCATGGGCCCATCTCTCCATGAAAACACCCAAAACTTCAAACAAAAAAGTCAGAATCAACTTTAACAGAACTCTGGAAATCAGTCAAAGGTTTACAGCAAGCAAGAGAAAGCTGAATAAAGAAAATGGCAACTTAAAAATAGTAGAAAAGCTTTGTGGGTTTATTTTTATTTTTATTTTAAGTTCCAAGGTACATGTGCTGGATGTGCAGGTTTGTTACATAGATAAATGTATGCCACGGTAGTTTGCTGCACCTATAAACTTATCACCTAGGTATTAAGCCCTGCACACATTAGCTATTTTTCCTAATGCTCTCCCTTCCCCAACCCTCCAACAGGCCCTAGTGTGTGTTGTTCCCCTCCCTGTGTCCATGTGTTCTCATTGTTCAGCTCCCACTTATAAGAAAGAACATCCGGTGTTTGGTTTGCTGCTCCCGCATTAGTTTGCTGATGATAATGGCTTCCAGCTCCACGCATGTCCCTGGAAAGGACATGATCTCATTCCTTTTTATGGCTACATAGTATTCCATGATGATGAAGTATTTATGGCTACATAGTATGGCTTACGGCTACATAAGCTTTGTGGTATGTTTATTTGCTCTTGTCCCACCTCCGTCATCAGCTTGGCAGTGATCTTGTCAAGGGTAGCCCTGTTCCCAGTGGAGGACCCTGGTTCCTGGTTCCAGAGAGACCACAGAAGACCGTACTTGCAAAAAAGTATATTTCTCTTTCTCACCTGTCTGAGGACTACCATGGGCTAACATGAGGCACTCACCTTTGTTTCACCTGATTCAAAATTCATTCAGGGTGGAAAAGCAATGGCCATTTCTCAAAAACCTTCTAAGACAAATGAACAACCCAAAGCTACCTGGGGCAAATGATAACAGTTGAGGCACACAGTACAGCACTAAAATTCTGAAAATAAAAGCTGAGAGACAGTTTCTTTGGAAAACTGGGATGTTCAAAAGTGCCTATGTATACTAAGAAATTTAGAAAGTTATCAACATGCCCAGAGCAGGACAGGCTAATTAGAAAAACGTGAGAAGATCCTGAACTTTCACCTCTGGCTGATATCCAGGCTCAACTTAAGCAGTAAGTGAAGGCTATGACAAGGAGTGCCCCAACCAATCTGAAAGACCAGCCTGCCTCCCTCCCTCCTTTCCTTCTTTCCTTCCTTCATTCCTTCCTTCATTTCTTTCCTTACTTCCTTCCATCTTTCTTCTGCTATTTGTATATATAAATACATATATTTTTTCTATGTCTCTTTTTTGCCTCTCCACATTTAAGAAAATTTCTGTCAAAACTATCTGAACATAAGCTAAAGAAAAGACTTCAGAAACCACACATGATTTGCAAAAATAGTTTTGAAAAGTCACTAAAGAAAGATATAGCCTTCAGAAGAAAAAAACAAAAACAAACAAACAAAAAAAAAAACTATAGCAGGCAACAAAATACCCTAAAGAGAGGAAAGACTCTGATTTCCAGAGTTACCACATAAGAGTATCCAAAATTTCCAGTTTTCAAACATTCACTTCACAGCTTGGTACATACAAAGTTTTGGACTGGGATTGGGGCAAGATGGCCAAATAGGAACAGCTCCAGTCTGGAGCTCCCAGCGAGACCAATGCAGAGGGCCAATGACTTCTGCATTTCCAACTGAGGTGCCTGGTTCATCTCATTGGGACTGGTTAGACAGTGGGTGTAGCCCACGGAGGGCAAGCAGAAGCAGGGTAGGGAATTGGCTCACCTGGGAAGCACAACGGGTCGGGGAACTCCCTCCCCTAGCCAAGGGAAGCTGTGAGGGACAGTGCTATCTGGTCCAGATACTACACTTTTCCCATGGTCTTTGCGACACGCAAACTAGGAGATTCCTTCAGGTGCCTACACCACAAGAGCCCTGGGTTTCAAGCACAAAACTGGGTGGCCGTTTGGGCAGACACCAAGCTAGCTGCAGAAGTCTTTTTTTCATACCCCAATGGCACCTGAATTCCAGCAAGACAGAACCATTCACTCCCCTGGAAATGGGGCTGAAGCCAGGGAACCAAGTTGTCTAGCTCAGAGGATCCCACTCTTATGGGGCCGAGCAAGCTAAGATCCACTGGCTTGAAATTCTCGCTGCCAGCACAGCAGTCTGAAGTCCACCTAGGATGCTCGAGCTTGATGGGAGTGGGGGGTGTCCACCATTACTGAGGTTTGAGTAGGCGGTTTTCCCCTCACAGTGTAAACAAAGCCTCTGGGAAGTTGAGTCTGGGCAGGGCCCACCGCAGCACCACAAAGCCCCTGTAACCAGGCTGCCTCTCTAGACTTCTCTCTGGGCAGGGCATCTCCGAAAGAAAGGCAGCAGTCCCAGTCAGGGGCCTATAGATAAAACTACCTCTCCCTGGGACAGAGCACCTGGGGGAAGGGGTGGCTGTGGGGACAGCTTCAGCAGACTTAAACGTTTCTGCCTGATGGTTCTGAAGAGAGCAGCAGATCTCCCAGCACAGCACTCAAGCTCTGCTAAGGGACAGACTGCCTCAAGTGGGTCCCTGGACCCTGAGCCTCCTGACAGGGAGACACCTCCCAGCAGGGGTCAACAGACATGTCATACAGGAGAGCTCTGGGTGGCATCTGGCTGGTGCCCCACTGGGATGAAGCTTCCAGAGGAAGGACCAGGCAGCAATCTTTGCTATTCTGCAGGCTCCACTGGTGATACCCAGGCAAACAGTGTCTGGAGTGGACCCCCAGCAAACTGCAGCAGACCTGCAGAAGAGGGCCTGACAGAAGTAAAACTAACAAACAGAAAGCAATACCAACAACATCAACAAAAAGGACGATGACGCAAAACTCCATTCGAAGGTCACCAACAGCAAAGACCAAAGGTAGATAAATCCATGAAGATGAGGAAAAACCAGCACAAAAAGGCTGAAAATTCCAAAAACCAGAATGCCTCTTCTCCTCCAAAGGATCACAACTCCTCGCCAGCAAGGGAACAAAACTAGACGGAGAATGAGTTTGACAAATTGACAGAAGTAGGCTTCAGAAGATGTGTAATAACAAACTCCTCCAAGCTAAAGGATTATGTTCTAACCCAATGCAAGGAAACTAAGGACCTTGATAAAAAGAGGAATTGCTAACTAGAATAACCAGTTTCGAGAAGAACATAAATGACCTGATGGTGTTGAAAAACAAAGCACAAGAACTTCATGAAGCATACACAAGTATCAATAGCCAAATCTATCAAGCAGAAGAAAGGATATCAGAGATTGAAGATCAACTTAATGAAATAAAGTGAGAAGACAAGATTAGAGAGAAAAGAATGAAAAGGAATGAACAAAGCCTCCAAGAAATATGGGACTATGTGAAAAAACCAAACCTATGTTTGATTGGTGTATCTGAAAGTGACAGAAGAATGGAACCAAGTTGGAAAATATACTTCAGGATATTATCCAGGAGAACTTCCCCAACCCAGCAAGACAGGCCAACATTCAAATTCGGGAAATACAGAGAACATCACAAAGATACTCCTGGAGAAGAGCAACCCAAAGACACATAATCATCAGATGCACCAAGGTTGAAATGAAGGAAAAAATGTCAAGGGCATCCAGAGAGAAAGGTTAGGTTACCCACAAAGGGAAGCCCATTAGACTAACAGCAGATCTCTGTGCAGATCCCTACAAGCCAGAAGAGAGTGGGGGCCAATATTCAACATTTTTAAAGAAAAGAATTTTCAACCCAGAATTTCATATCCAGCCAAACTAAGCTTCATAAGTGAAGGGGAAATAAAATCCTTTACAGACAAGCAGATG
>NW_012103488.1:60180-80180 GCF_000951045.1 Mandrillus leucophaeus
AAAATACTTTGTCTTGGATAACAGGGAAAAGTAATTTTAGAAACTCTAAACCAATATCTACCTAGAAATTCTCTTATCAACATAAACTATAGTATATTGAAATTTAATATCTCACTTTTTCCTTAATATTGAATTAATTATTCCATCCTAGCTATTTAATAATGGTTTTCCAAATACTGCATTTACTTCACTGCCTTTCTTTATACAATTCTGACCCAAGATGCCTGTTATTCTGAAGAGAAAACAAAAAAATTTAAAGAGGCCACATTTAAAACCACTTAATAATTCAAGTTATCAGTGCGGAATAACATTTATCTGGAAAGCTTGTAGACAATTGATTGATAGAGGAAGGGAGAAAATAGGAACCTGAAAACCTCTTCTATATAATGAATAGTTGAAGTAACTGTGTGTAGAACCAGCAGAGGGGGAGACTAAAGAGAGAAAGAGTATGGGAAAATTCAGATTGATGGAACAAATGTAAAAAAGCAAAAGTCATCTATGTTATACAAGAAAAAAGCTAACACAAATAAGAAGACAGACTGGTTTGCCTAAAATAAAAGTAAATAAGAAACTTTCATTTCAAACCTAAATTACAAATAGGGCAGACAGAAAAACTTAAATTGATAAATGGAGTCCTTTTGTTTCCTTATTTCAATATTGAAAGAAAAAAAAAGAATTTCCGGCTCTAAGAAATTGTGTCTATTATCACCGGGCACTATCTTCAATTTATTTGAACAAAGCCTGACCTCTTATAGAATCCTCGGTTATTGTTCCATCTAGCCATCCAAAAAAATACCTTATGTTATTATAAATTTTTTAATTTGATCATCATTTAGGTAATTCCATCATCTCACAAATCAATAAATTATTATAGAGGAAAGTGATTATTTGTGAGCAATTTTTAAATAAAACTGTTATAATCAAATCATCAATGAACTCTACAAATGAGAGTATCATAAATGTAATTAAGAGTGACTTGAACAAAAATGATGTGTGGTAATGATGGGGAATTAAATAATAGGACTGTGTTTAGTTAACTGCTCCTATGCCAGGCTTCTTTTCAGCTGAAACATGCCAGGGCACTAAGTTTTCAGAAAATCTTTTATTCTAGCCTGGAAGGCAGGGGATAATTTGGGATTATTAGTTTGAGATTTCTGTGTGTGTGTGCATGCACGTGCACGTGTGTTTGTACATGCCCATGCACATGATATTCATAGTGAAAATCTGGTTTCTGATCTTTCCTTTCACTTCAATTGGGGGAGTATATTAGGCTGTTTTTGAATTGCTATAAAGAAATACCTAAGACTAGGTAATTTATAAGAAAAGAGATTTAATTGGCTCGCAGTTCTGCAGGCTGTGCAGGAAGCATGATGCATGGCAGAAGGCAAAGTAGGAGCTTGCACTCACATGGCAAAAGCCAAAGCAAGAGAAGGAGGCGGGAGGTGCTATGCACTTTTAAATGACTAGATTTCATGAAAACTCACTTGCTATCATGAGAAAAGTACCAAAAGGGTTGGTGCTAAACTATTCATGAAAAATCCAGCCCCATGATCCAATCACCTCTCACCAGGCCCCATCTCCAGTACGGGGATTACATTTCAATATAAGATTTGAATGGGAACACACATCCATACTATATCAGGGAGATAATAAAAATCAGGGTAATTTGTAATCCAAGCTGAAAATCAGACTCATTATGACAAGAACTTTATAGGTGAGTCCAACTGGGATGAGGAGAGGATAAATAACTTTTAATCCTAAATCCAATTGTTTTAATATTCACCGTGGATTTTGTTTCTATTTAGATTTGGTGAGGTCAACAGATCAGGTAGCCCCAAAACAGACTGCCCTTGAAAAGACAGTTCATTGCTCGCAGTTCCTAGAGGAGGGGCACTTCACACCACGTTGAGGGTGTGGGGAGCCACATGGGGAAGTACCAGGGTTGGTCAGGAGGCAGCAAGAGCAAAAAGAAACCATGGGGCTGAGCCTTTATTGGTGTTTTCACAGGAAGAAATGAGTGAGATAGGGTGGGTAGACTGAGTAAGCCTGGGAATAGATAGTTTGAACAATTTCTGTGGGCTCTAGGATATAGGGGTGGTCCATAGTTGTCACATAACTGGCTCTGTAATGATTTAAGACAAGGAGAATACAGTCAGCACTCTGTATCCATGGTGTATCATGGATTCAACCAACCCCAAATCAAAAATATTCAGAGCAAAAACAAGTATCTGTACAGAACATGTACAGACCTTTTTTCTTGTCAACATTCTCTAATATTGGGAAATATTATAAATAATATTGTCAATATTCTCCAAATATATGGCAAATATTATGCCATATTTAAGGGACTTGAGCATATGTGGATTTTGGTATCCAAGAGGAGTCCTAGAACCAATGTCTTACTGATAAGGAGGGACAACTATATTGGATTCATGTGTGAGAGTTTGATAAAGAAGGTGGATGGGGCTCTGAGCTCTGGAGAGTTTGCTTTGTAAATCAGAGACATGCTGTGGACAAGATATTTGCTATCTCTGGGAACTGTCTGACTTTGGGAGGGGCAGTCCCTTCTAGGACCACAAAATCCCCAAGATGTCGAAGCATCATAAAAAAATAGAAAATAAAAAACATGATTAATACACAAATAAAGATGAAGGAAAATACAAAGAAAGCTGAATACAGAGCTAATGTACAACTAGGGAAGGTAGGATAAAGCGTTATTAATAATACTTAAAATTTATTTAAATAAACATTTTATAATTTGGCATTTTTTTAAATTGAAAGACTATGTTATAGCATATATTTTCTTAAAATATATAAAACATTACAGTAAATAGTAACATTAAATAACTCCAGCTGATAATTTTAATTAGTTCTTAATTAACAGGGAAATTAAAATTGATAAAAGCTACACTAAAGATGCCTGGTCTCTTAAAACCATAGATAAGCATCATTATGGTAGAAATTGTAGACACACACCTCAGAAGAAACCCCCAGATATGTTAGTGAGGCTGACTGGACAAATATAGACCAACCAAATGAAAGTACATGTCAGTTGTTTCATGCCTAAAAGATGTAAAGAAATCATTCCCACTATGTCTGTGCCACAAGTATTCCCTGGTGAAATGTTCTAGAATACATAATCCACAATTATACTATGGGAAAAACATTACTCTTTAATAATTTGAAAAAAATGAGACAAAACCTTCTAAATTAATGCTATAATGATTTGAAAACAAACCAAGCCTGGGACAGAATAGGATTAAATAAGGCTTTTATACTTACACTGTATGCATAGTCATTGTGTACAAACGCAACAAGCATAGGTGTACAAAAGCTCCCTTGGCTGTTTCAAATCTCCCCCCTCCATATGAAGACTGACAACCACTGCCTATCATGAGAGATCTGGCCACCCCAGGAGGTTTCCAGGGATGTCATTAGAGAAGATAGCAGTCTGTTAATGTCAGAGTATTGTGTATTTCAAGATAGCTAGAACACAGGTCTTGAAATGTTCTCAACATATAGAAACGTAAATGTTCAACGTGATGCATATCCTAAACACCATAACTTGATCATTACACATTCTGTACATGTAACAAAATATTACATGTACCCCATAAATATGTATAAAGGTTATGTATCAATTTAAAAATAAATTAAAATAAATTTTAGAAAACATTTTTCAGGAAAAAAAAAAAAGTCAGTCACGCACCATTGGTTTTTCTCAACTCCTCCACAAGGCAAAGGGCTTCCTCTTGAACACGGTCCTCAATGCTCCTTTTCCCCAACCCAAAATTCCGCAGAGTCATGAGGGAGAAACGCCGGATCTCCTTCCATCTTTTCCCATTGCTGAAAAGGATTCCTAACAGAACAGAAAACAGAAACTAGGAGGGAGATTCCAAACAAGGAGAACAGAGCTGACACTCGGCAGCCACGTGGATGGGTCAAGTTCTGTCTCAGGAGCTCTTCAAGCCTCTGTTTTCCATCCTCCCCATCCCTATAACCACTGCCCAGTACATACACATGTACACATTCACACGATACATGCACATTTACCGAGTCCTTTATTAACTTTTTCAGCCACTGGAAAACTTCCTCTTCCAGAAAACTTCTCTCCATGATCAATCAGGGCCTCCTTCACTGCTTCATATCCATGCAACACCACAATGGGTTTCAGGCCAAAATACACAGTGAACACAGGGCCATAGACTTTCGAGAACTGAACATAGAAAAGGAGGTTCAAATAGTAGCAAAACTCAGTATTTGGTCTATATATTGTCCGTGATTCAGACTGATACTAGCATCATAATGTTGATATGATTATTTTGTCAAATACAGCTTCAAATATTTGTAGATTTTACATAAAGATGATGATTATTGTTTTAGCTGCACGTATACAGTGCCTTCAATGTGCCAGGCAGTGGCCTAGGAAATTAGTATGCAGGTTATTAAACTTAGTCATCACATCAATACCTCGAGCTAGATTTGTTTACTTTATTTTACAGATAAGACAAATTGAATTTTAAAGAATTTCAAATTCATTGTCAGTATCCCACAACTGATAAACAGAAGGTCCAAATTTGAAGCCTGCTTAGTCAACCTGTGATGCCTGAGCAATTTATCAGTTCCCAATGTCCATATTTTGACCAATATTCAGCCACTGGGACACTGCTTCAGGATCCCCTGCAAAGCTCATCCCATAGGGATCCTGATGCAGGAGTCCTGTCATCAATACTAAAAAATCTACACCTTTTTAAATCACCCAGATGATTCTACTGCCCGGTCCACTTTGAGATCCACTAGTATAATCACCACAGAAAGAGAGTGGACCCTACAGAGATAGTATCAGGATGCGTGGCACCTCACAGAGGAACAATGTTTTCCATGCTGTACACTCATAGGTCACAGACAGCAGCTTTGTACAGAGGCCATAAATATTCTGTTACCACCCAGATGGCTCTGACTAATTATTTCTTTCATTCATTTATGTTTATGATGAACTCATAGATATTTCTTCGACATCAGGCATGACTTGCTTTTTTAAGAAGTTTAATGATCATGGCTAATGTAAGCAAAATACATAGCATATACAGTTACTGACTTCTCAAAACCTTTAATCACAAAACACTTCCATTACCATTTTCTTTCAGGCAAAAAAATTATAGCAAATGACTGTGAAAAAAAGAAAAGCAGCAGGCCTTTATCATTTTGATTCTACCTTACAACTTAAAATGTTTCTCTTCTGGCAAAATGCATTATTTTATTCCACTATTTCTGACAATGACACAAAAGAAAAACATACTCCACAGGAAGTATTTGCTTTACAATAACATACTTTAATAATTGGCCTCTGGTAGTACAGGAGGAATGTTGAGGAATGTTCCTATAACATATAACCTTTAATAACTGGCCTCTGGTAATACAGAAGTTTCTATGTGACCTTAATGGTTATATGGGACAAGCCCACAGCTAACATCATATTTAATGGTGAAAAGTTAAAAGCTTTTCCTGCAAGATCAGAAATTAGAGAAGAATGCCCCCTCTGACCATTTCTCTTCAATGGAGTACTGAAAGTCCTAGTCAGAGCAATTAGACTAAAAATAGAAAATATTAATATAGGAATATTCATATAGGAAAGGATGAAGTGAAATTGTCTGTTTCCTGATGATGTAATCTTATATGTAGAAAATCCTAAAGACTTCAGAACAAAAGTACTAGAACTGATAAACAAATTCAGTAAACTTGAAGGATATAAAATCAACATGCAGAAATCAGTGGCATTTCTATGCACTAGCAACAAAATATCTAAAAAAGAAATTAAGAGAACAATTCATTTATAGTAGCATCAAAAAATAAAATACTTAGGAATAAATGTAACCAAAGAAGAGAAAGATCTACATACTGAAAACTACAAATCATTGATGAAAGAAATTGAAGGTGACACAAATAAAGGCAAAGCTATCCCATGTTCATGGATTGGAAAAAC
Source organism: Mandrillus leucophaeus (assembly GCF_000951045.1). Taxonomy (NCBI): domain Eukaryota; kingdom Metazoa; phylum Chordata; class Mammalia; order Primates; family Cercopithecidae; genus Mandrillus; species Mandrillus leucophaeus. The sequence continues at coordinate 66,164 of NW_012103488.1, forward strand.
TAATAGTGGTAAAATGTCCATACTACCCAAAGCAATATACAGATCCAATGCAATCCCTATAAAAATTTCGATCTCATTCTTCACAGAAATAGAAAAAACAATCTTAAAATTTGTATGGAACCACAAAATATCCCAAATAACTAAAGCAAATTAACCAAAAGAATAAAGCTGGAGGCATCACACTATTGAACTGCAAAATATGTGACAAAGCTATAGTAAGCAAAACAGCATAGCATTAGCATAAAAACAGGCACATTGATTAAAGGAAAACATAGAGAACCCTGAAATAAACCCACACATCTATAATCAATTGATTTTTGACAAAAGTGCCAAGAACATACAATGGGGAAAGCACTCTTCAGCAAAAGGTGTTGAGAAAACTGGATATTCTTATGCAAAGAATAAAACAGAATCCTAATCTCACCCCTTATATAGTAATTAACTCAAAATGAATTAAAGTCTTAAGCAGAAGACCTGAAACTAAAAACTAGTAAAAGAAACCATAGAGAAAAACTCCATGACATTGGTCTAGGCAATGATTTCTTGGATATGATTCTAAAAGCACAAGCCACAAAAGCAAAACTAGATAAATGAGATTCTGACCACCTAAACTTCTGCACAGCAAAGGAAACAAGTCATAGAGTCAAGAGACAATCCACAGATTGGGAGAAAATATTTGCAACTCAGACATAAGATAAGGGACTAATATTCAAAATATATAGACACTCAAATTACTCAATAACAAATAATTCTATTTAAAATGAGCAAAAGGGTCAAGTGCAATGGCTCATGCCTATAATTCCAGCACTTTGAGAGACCAAGGTGGGTGGATTGCTTGAGCCCAAGAGTTCAAGACCAGCCTGGACAACAGAGAGACCACATCCCTACAAAATATTAAAAAATTATGCAGGCATGGTGGCATACACCTGTAGTCCCTGCTACTTGGGGGACTAAGGTGGAAGGATGGCTTGAGCCCAAGAGCTCAAGGCTGCAGCAAACTGTGATCCCATCACTACACTGCAGCCTACAACAGAGAAAAACCCTGTCTCTATCAATTAATTAATTAATTAATTAAATGGGCAAAGGATTTCAGTAGACATTTTTCAAAAGAAGATATATAAATGGCGAAGAGATATATTTTTTAAATACTCAACAAATTTAATCATCAGAGAAATGCAAATTAAAACCACAATGAGATATCTCATCACAACTTGTAGATATTATTATTATTAAAAAGATAAAAAGATAACAAGTGTTGAAAAAGATGTGGAATAACGTGAACCTTGGGTATGTAAATTAGCATAGTGATTTGAGAAAACAGTATGGATATTCCTCAAAAAACTAAAAATAGAACTATCAGATGATCCAGCAATCCCACGATCAGTATATACCCAAAGGAATTGAAGTCAGTATGTGGAAGAGATGTCTGTACTTCCATGTTTATTGCAGTGCTATTGATAATAGCCAAGATATGGAAACAACCTAAGTGTTCATCAATAAATTAATCGATTTTGTATGTGGCATATATGTACAATGAAATGTTATTCAGCCTTTTAAAAAGGAAAAAATATTCTTATTTATGACAGCATGGATGAATCTAGAGAACATCATATTAATAAAATAAGCCAGGCACATAGAGACAAATATCATATATGATCTCACTTCTATGTGGAATCTTAAAAAGTTGAATTCATAGAAGTAGAGATTAGAATGGTGGCTACCAGAGGCTGGCAGGTGGAAATGGGCCAAATAAGGGAATACTTTGGTCAACAGGTACAGAGTTACAGTTAGATAGGAGGAATAAGCTCGGGTGTTCTACTGGACAGCAAGGTGACTATAATTAATGTTAATGTACTGTATATTTCAAAACAGCTAAAAAAGAGGATTCTAAATGTTCTCATTACAAAGAAATGACAAATATTTGAGACGACAGATATGCTAATTACCCTGATGATCAATTCACAATGTATACATGTGTCAAAATGTAATATTGCACCCCATTAATATATTCAATTACCATTTATCACTTTAAAATGAAATAAAACTTTAGGAATCGTGAGGTTAAATACACCTTGTACATTACTAGAGGAGCATAAAGCATACTTACATTGGTTAAGGATTTGCTCATGTCCTTAACATCTAACTGCAGGATATTTCCAATAATTGGGAGAGGAGTGGGGCCAGACGGGAGCCTCCCTCTTCCAGAGCTCTGTCTCCAGAGTGAAAGGAGAAACAAACAGGAGAGACAGAGCACCAGAGCCACAGCTGGATCCATTGAAGGCTTCTCTTCTTAGTAAGAAAACTGTAGGCTTTCACATCAAGGTTTTTATAACACTCCCTGTTAATCCACCTGTGATTCTAACTCTGACTGTGACTAGTCAGCAAAAAGCACTTTAATCTCTCTTCTGAATGAACATTGGCTCACTGAAAAAGATAAAAATAAGGTGTTCTTTTTTCTTGTTCTCATTTCCAATGCCCCACCCTGGAGATTCTGGTTTAACTAGTCTGAAGCAGAGCCCAGGTTTTTTTTGTTTTGTTTTATTTTGTTTCTCTTTTTTTCTTGAGCTGGAGTTTCGCTCTCGTTGCCCAGGCTGGAGTGCAAGGGCAAGATCTCAGCTCACTGCAGCCTCCACCTCCTGGGTTCGAGCGATTCTGCCTCAGCTTCCAGCGTAGCTGGAATTACAGGCATGCACCACCACGCCTGGTTGATTTTGTATTTTTAGCAGAGACAGGGTTTCACCATGTTGGCCAGGTTAGTCTCGAACTCCTGACCTCTGGTGATCCGCCCGCCTTGGCCTCCCAAAGTGCTGGGATTACAGGCATGAGCCACCGTGCCCGGCCAGGCCTAGGTTTTTTTCAAAACCCCAGGTGGTTCCACTGTGCAGCCAAAATTGAGAACAAATGAAATAAATTATTTCATCAAAAAAGTGTTCAAAATTTTGGATTCTTAGATTGATGAACAGTTGGAAATATGACCTTGAGGGGAATCTGTGTATTATATCCCTTGTATATAAAATAATATTTATCCTATTGAGAGGAAGTAGCCAGCTTGCTTTAGGTAGGCAGTAAGGGAAGGGTCCCCAGAGAACCTCAAACCCTTCCAGGTCATAGCCCAATCCACAAAAACCCCAAGTACTTACACTAGGTGTTTTGTGCAGATAAGGGAACTTGCACAGGGAGCTTGCCTAAATATGCCCGCAGTGAAAAATTCCTACCTTTAACACATGTGCAGTAAGGGAATTAAATCAATATGGAGTGGCTTACACTGAGTCCACATGCGCAATGGAAGGAAGGGGTGGAAACACCAGGAATTCACGCCTTATGCAAATAAGGATCCCAGCCTCATCAGCTTTTCTATAAAAATCCTGGTATTCAACTGTGAATTGGCAATCCGCAACCTGCTTTCAGGGCCTCTCTCTTTGCTGAGAGTTTTTCTTTCACTTAATAAATTCTACTCTACTCACTCTCTGGTGTCTGTGTGCTAATTCTTCCTGCATGAGATAGCAACTCGGACTTAGCTGAGCTAAGGATCAGGAAGACTGCAACACTATAATGCTTTCTCAAGCACTGGGATCATTTTCCTTGAAAACGAGATCCTTTTGAAATATTTTAGTGTAGTACTAACATTACAGCTGCCTAAACATAGCACAGCTAACAAACTCATTCATCTTAAATGGCTAAACCGGTTATCAATTAAGTAAACATACACACCTTTTTCCATTAACCCCCCTGAAAAACACTGGACAGCTGAGAATATTATTTCAGATTTTTCAAATGGGGAAAGGGAGACTCTAGGAGAAGAGATGACCTATTCAGTGTCCCACAGCTCATAAATGGCAGGCTGGGATTTGAACTGAGATCTTCTGATGCCCGCTGCAGTATATTATCACTTACACCTGAGCTGCCTTGTGACCAGTTTTAGCAAAATAAAATAAATCCTAAAAACATTCATCAGTCTGAATCTACACCACACTGTTCACAAAATAACAAGGCTGTACATTCTCAAGAGAAGAAATGAAAGCTAGGGTTTCTCCCCTCTCTGTCACTGAAGAGCTGAAACTTACTCAGTGTAACTGAGGAAAGAGTCAATCTCAGAGAATTAAGTGGGTAAGAGCTCAGAAACTATGGCTTCTCCACCTCCCACTCACCTCCAGACACAACTGTTTCTATTGCTTTTTTGGTCTATGTCAGAAATAACGGAATGAAATATTCCACAGCAAGGAAGGGGAACTATAGGCAGAACAACAGGCATGTGCTTCAGTGGTGAATGGGAGGTAGGGAAATCATTCAACAGACCTACAGCACAGAACAAACACAGTTGTGCAGACCTGAACAGAAGATGACATTTAGTGGTCATGAGGCTCTATGTATCACTAAAATGATACACACATTTCTGGATCATTAATGGCAATGCTTGTACAAAGGCATATTCTGTAAAGATATCATTGTGGTATTCTAAATGACTAGTACAGTTATTTATTTCCATTGTACATATTTAAGGTATACAACATTGGTAGACATAAACAGTGGAATGATTACTACAGTTAAATGTTATTATTCATCAATTCTATAATTACCTTCTTTTTTGTGGTATAAGCACCTAAAATCTACTCTTTTAGCAAATTTTCAGTATAGTATATTAACTATAGTCTTCTTGCTGTCTATTAGATCTTTAGACTTATTCATCCTATCTAACTGCAAATTTGGACTCTTTAAAGCACTTTTTTCCATTTTCTCCCCCTCCCACTTTTGGTAACCACCATTCTACTCTCTGTTTCTATGTATTTGACTTTGTAAAGATTCTTCATATAAGTGAAATCATGCAATCTTTTTTCCTCTGTATCTAGCTCATATCACTTAGCATAATATCCTCCAGGTTCATTCCTTGTTGTTGCAAATGGCAGTATCTCCTTTTAAAGTTTAGAAGATATTCCATTGTGTATATAAATAAACACCACAATTTCTTCATCCATTTATTTGTGAATGAACACTTAGGTTGTTTCTATATCTTGGCTATTGGAAATAATACTGGATTCATGCAGTTATTTCTAACTGCAATAAGGAAAAATTAAGTTTTGTCAAGATCCCATATCAACAATATTTTATCAAACATATTTACAGGGATTCTGACAATTCACAGACAATTTTTATACCCATCATAACTCTTTTGATTCTCTCAATTACCCTTGCCTATGGTAAAATTATTCCCACTTTAGAGATAAGGAAGCTGGGCCTTGGAGATTCAGTATTTTGTTCAATGACACAGAGGCTGAAAATTATAGGGCCGAGACTGGAACCCTATCTCCTAACTCTTACATCATTCCCTCCAAGCAAGAAATTCAGTTCAACCAGAGTCATCAACATTTACTTACCATGTACTATGAGGCAATATTTCATTACTCAGGATAATCAGTGACTTTCAAATACACATTAACCAACTCAACATGTGCAACATAGGTTGATTACAATTAGGGTGTGGTTTTGTAACCTTTGGAATTTGAGTCAGTCCAGGTTGTGGTGAATAATTTATCTGAGACAAAGAGAAACAGTTATTTTACTGCTTGGTTCACATAGCTCTGAACTCTAAAAGAAGTGCACTACCTTGTTTTAGATAAAATGACCTCAATGGCTTTCTTTAAAACAATCATTTTATTTCTTGAAAAATGAGTTTCTATTCCTCCTTTCTGTTGAGACTTCTGCCTGGTCCCGTCAAAGAATGAAAGAAACATAGACAGTTAGAGACAGAAGGGGTCTCAGAGATCCACGAGCCTAATCCCTACTTTATTATTAGAAATAAGGAATTGGTGAGTAAGTGAGGTGAACTGTCAGCAGTGCATCAGCACATAATCTTTTTTTTTTTTTTTTTTAATCCAGGTTTTAATTCCCAGTTCAGTGATTGTCACATTGCAGAGATTTCCTATTATTGCCCAAATGGATTGTCAGGAGGGCATCCGACTGAAGCCCTCCACAGTGACAGAGTAATGCAAACCTCAGCTTGGGTGGAATTGGGTGAATGCAAACTGCTTCTTTTTAAATAAACCTTTTCACTGGAATGTAATATACAAAGAGAATGTTGGAAACATCCTAAATGTATATAGCTAAATGAATTATCATGAATTAAACATATCTGTGTAATCAACACACAGATCAAGAAAAGTAATTTTGCCAGGACCCCAGAAGTCCCTTTATGTCTCCTCCTACCTTCCTCCCCCGCTAGATATCTCCAGTATTATGCCATAGGTTAGTTTTGCCTGTTTGTGAACTTAATATAAATGGAATCATATTATGTATTTTTAAGTATCTAGTATTTTCACTTAATTTTGTGTTTGTAGGATTCATTCATGTTGTCATAAATAGCAGTAGGTAAGTTAGGGTTACTTTAGAGTGTTTTATTTTATAACAATTCCAAAATTTATCTTTTCATTGTATTGTTATGGACTTTTGAGTTGATTCTAGTTTGTGGCTATTGTGAATAGTGCTGTTATTACTCTAATACATTGTTATCCCAATATAAGGATTTCTATTGATACAACTATGAGCATAATTGTTGGATGTGCATGTGTTACTTTTATTAATGACTGCCAAATAATTGTCCAAATGGTTTAATAAATTACAATTTTACTGAGAGTGCCAACTGCTTCTCTTTCTTGCCAACCCTTAGTATATTGTCTTTTTTCATTTTAAGCATTCTGATGTGTGTGTAATAATATCTTATTGTAGTTTTAATTTTCATTTCAGTGGAGCTTCATGATGCCGGGTGCTTTTTCAAATGTCCTTTGGCAATATCAAATCTTTTGTGAAGGGCTTGCATAGATTAGATATGAGTCTATTGTTGGTTTTATATGTATCATTTATCTATGTATATGCATATCTATATGTATGCATATCTATACATATATATACACAAATGCATATATATATTTATATAATTTTAATAACTATAAATGTAATAAAAAGTTGGAGGTACAAACAGATAATTTTCTCTATTTTGAACATTTGAGAGTAATTTTGGACCTGAAGTTCCAAACCTGAAATATTTTAGTATACAGTTCTTACAAGCAAGGCAATTTGACTATATACCAAAATATAACTTTCAAATTCAGGAAATTAACATTGATGCATTAGGGCCATCTAATCCTCATTTCCATTAGTGTTTCCTCAATAAATCCCAATGATATTCATTATATTCATTTTGGAATCCAGTTTAGAATCCTGAATCACATTTTGCAACTAGTTTTCACGTCTCCTTAGTCAACCACAGCCTGACACAGTTCTTCAGTCTTTCCTCAACCTCCTTGACCTTGTCACTTTTGAAAAGCATAGGTTGGGAGTTTTTAAAATTTCTCTCAATTTGGGATTATCTGAGGTTTCTTCATAATCAGATTCTGGCTATGCAACTTTGGCAGGAATATCACAGAAGATGCTTTGACTTCTCATTGCATCATATCTAGTGACAAATAATTTCAATCTGTTCCATTATGGGTGATGTTTACTTTGATTTTTGATTATGGTATCTGGTTGTGTCCTCCGCCATAATGTCATTCTTCCTGCATTTGTAATTAAGAAATATGGGAGGCTGAGGCAGGAGAATCGCTTGAACCCGGGAGGTGGAGGTTACAGTGAGCCAAGATCGCACCATTGCACTCCAGCCTGGGCGACAAGAGCAAGATTTCATCTCAAAAAAAAAAAAAAAAAAGAAATACTTTGTGGGTAGATTCTTTGATACTACATAACTATATATTCCTCATCAAGTTTTTAATGTATTCATGTATTTATTTATATCATTATGGAATCATGGATTCAGTTGTGTTCAATGGGTTATAATCCATTATAACATTACTTACTTTGGTGCTCAAATTATCTTCTAATGACTGGATTCTGAGTCCTTTTGTCATGTCCCCCTCAATCCTTAAGCAATTCCTTACTTTCTGGCACAGCAAGATATTACAGCTCATCTTTTACTTTTTTTTTTTTTTCTTTGAGACAGAGTCTTGCTCTGTCACCCACGCTGGAATGCAATGGCGAGATCTTGGCTCACTGCAACCTCTGCCTCCTGGGTTCAAGCAATCCTCCTGCCTCAGCTGGGATTACAAGCACCTACTGTAGATTCTCACTAAAGAGGGAGGAAGACTTACACTTGTGACTCCTTTCCTCTGTTCTAACTTATCAGGAGACCTGATGGCCACTGGGGCCCTCACATGTTTCAAAAGAAAAATAATCCTATCCCAATATCACCTCCTTGTCAAAATGCTATCTTTGAGCTTCACCTGCTATTGTCATCATTGACATCTTCCCCAAAAGCCTGAGTGTGGGACTTTGCTGCTTGAGGACAAAGTATAGAGGTAGTTCTGCTCAGCAGCCAGAGGGGGCTGAAACAGAGTCAAGCATATCCCCAGGGTTGGCATGTGGGAAGGTGTGGGACAAGAAAGCACAGCTGAGGTCTCAGGAATTTAAGCAACAAGTCCTGTATCTGAGGCTCAGACCCGTCTTACACTACAAATGACAGATGAGGCTGTGCTGATTCTGAGCCTGGTCCAGAGCCACAAACATTTTCAGCAAAGCAGCTGTCAGAGACCTCAGTGGAGCTGTGTCACAGATCCTTGGTGTCAGCCAGATCAAAGTTTGTAATGACACTGTGGAAACTGCAGACTGTTTGACCACCACAGAGTCTCAGGTTTCCTATCTGTATGTGGATCCAATATTACAAAATGCCTGTAGTAGGCAGTTCTTGCATTACTACAAAGAAATACCTGAGGCCGTGTGAGGTGCCTCATGTCTGTAATAATCAGCACTTTGGGAGGCCAAGGTGGGTGGATTGCTTGAGTCCAAGAGTTCAAAACCAACCTAGGCAACATGGCGAGATCCCATATCTACTAAAATACAAAACATTAGCTAGGCATGGTGGCACCTGCCTGTAATTCCAGCTCCTCGGGAGTCTGAAGCATGAGAATCACTTGGACCCTGGCAGCAGTGAGCCACTGCACTCCAGCCTGGGTGACGAAGTAAGACCCTGTCTCAAAAAAAAAAAAAAAAAGAAAGAAAGAAAGAAAGAAATACATGAGACTGGGTAATTTATAAAGAAAAGAGGGCCGGGCGTGGTGGCTCAAGCCTGTAATCCCAGCACTTTGGGAGGCCGAGACGGGTGGATTACGAGGTCAGGAGATCGAGACCATCCTGGCTAACACGGTGAAACCCCATCTCTACTAAAATATACAAAAAAACTAGCCGGGTGAGGTAGTGGGCACCTGTAGTCCCAGCTACTTCGGGAGGCTGAGGCAAGAGAATGGCATAAACCCAGGAGGCGGAGCTTGCAGTGAGCTGAGATCCGGCCACTGCACTCCAGCCTGGGTGACGAAGTAAGACCCTGTCTCAAAAAAAAAAAAAAAAAAAAGAGGTTTAATTGGCTCACAGTTCTGCAGGCTGTCCAGGAAGCATGGCGCCAGCATCTACTTGTCTTCTGGGGAGGCCTCAGGAAGCTTGCAATCATGGTGGAGGGCAAAAGGAGGATCTGGCATCTCATAGGGTGAAAATGAGAACAGAAGGAAGAGTGGGGGTTGCGGGGGCTTGCCACACATTGTAAAACAACCAGATCTCACACAAACTCACTCACTATCACAAAGACAACACCAAGCCTGAAGCCATAAGGGATCTGCCCCCATGACCCAAACACCTCCCGCCAGGCCCAGTCTCCAATACTAGGGATTACATTTCAACATGAGATTTGGGTGGGACAAATATCCAAATCATATCAATGCATATCAGAGGTCCTGGGAAGCTTCCAATATAAATAAATTCCAAATCCAAAATTCTTTAGAATTAGCAGCAGAGTTGCCCAACCTAATTCCCAGTGATTCATTTAAGGGCAGACTGCTATGGTGCTGGAGCAAAAGGGTGTTGTAGGCAAGAGGGGTCCTCTCATTTCTGTTCACTGATACAGTGTGAGAGTTTCACTTTCTAATAATGGTGAGTCACTAGTCCAGCCTCACTTTCTTACAGATAACAATTATTAATTCTGAACAACTTATTCACCAGAAAATAATTCACAGAATGCATTCAAAAGCCACTCAAATCAAGCAGATCCTAGAGGGGATTACCTGAGAAGCAGAAACTACAAGGAGTGAGATCTCTACGTGTACAGCTTTTCAACTAAGGACAGGCCCCAAGACACACTAAGTATTAAACGTCACACAAATGACACAGGATAAAATAGGGAATCTGTAAGCAACGTTGGTTAAAAAAAATTGATTTTATAATCAAAATTGACTACACAAAGTCAACTTCAACTTTAGATGAGTTTCCTCACAAATTCTATCAAGTTGAAGGAAGTGAAAGCACCAGCCTCACAACTCTCTCAGAAAGAGGAGGAAGAAAGAACACTTCCTGATTTGTTGTAGAGCACCAGTCTCACCCTGACACCAAACATGCCAAAAGCATCATATGAAATAACACACCAGTATGTCTCAAGAGCATGTTTATACAAAGTGTTAACAAAAGGTACATATATTGATCCAGCAACGTATGACAAGAACAAGACAACATAACCAATGGTATTTATCAACAGAAAGGCATGTTAACTTTTTTAAATCCATATTTGAAGTCCACCTTTGTTAACTAAATGATAAATTTAAGCATAAATTCACCTCAATACACTCAAGAAAATCATTTGAAAAAATTCATCACCATTTCATTATGGGGGAAAAAACTCTCAGTAAAATTAAAGTACAAGGAGATTTCCTGGATGTAATAAAGTTTACCTATAAAGAGTCTAAACTAGCTTTATCTTTAATGGTGAAGGATGGAAAAATTTCCCAACAGTTTTAAGAATAAGGTAAGCTCTCACTTCTACTCTACATTAGGTAGAGGACTTAGTAAATGCAACATGACAAAGAAAAGAGAAAACAGATCAGAATGTTGGAAAGGAAGAAGTAAAATTTTCCCTCTTCACAAAGGCATGAACTTACATGTAGAAAACTTAACCCATTTGTTCTTAAAAACTACTTGCAATAAAATGTGCCTGAGATTGGTTTTAATCAGGTATGGTAGGACATGCAGACACAGAAACTCTTGTCATGAGGGAAGAGGTTTTTACTCACTATCCCCTACAAACAAGATTCCCCATGTAATGCAGGCCACGTGCAAAGCACCCATGTTGGTCAGGAGCCAGAAGAGGGGCATAAGAGAAGCAGGAGCAAAAGCCTTTGTTGCAGTTTCTGTGGGAAGTAACGGGCAAGACCGAGTAGGTAAGCTGAGTAAGTTTAGGACTGGCTAGTTTGAATTATCTCAGCAGGCTCTGGGGTGTAAGAACTGACCCAAGCTGCCCTGGGATGATTGGGACAGGAATATTGTGTCTTGGAGTGTGTGAGCCAGATAGAGAGGATGGGTGAGAGTATGAACTCAGGATTGCTTGGTCTGCATGGCACACTCACAGGAAAGTCATTTACTATCTCTAGGAATTAGTTAATCCGGGGAGGGAGAAGCAATCTCTCCCTGGTCAGTGAGGACCCGATGTTAAAACTTCGTAAAACATAGAAAATAAAAAGCACGATTAGTATGATTTGTCCTCTAATGGTTTGACATCATATTAAGAGAACTTTAAGGTGATAATAGTGGGGACTTTTAAAGAGTAGAGCATACGTTGCCCTCAAGAGCACAGAAAATATTGTGTTATGATAGTAGAAAGGAGGAACACAACTAGAGGTATAAGGAGTCCTAAGTTCCCACTTATACGGCATTAGTCAATAAAATGGGTCTAAAATTTTGAGGGGTTTCTAACAATAGCTTTGTGGAGCTGTAAAGTGAAAATATGAGTTTGACAATAATATCTCATTGTATTTCTCAAGTTAAGGTGGCAGGTCCAGCAGTTATATTATTGGAGAATATGAAATAATAAGTTAGTAAATTATATGTAAAGTGATGTGGTTGTTGTGTGTAACTAAGGGGGAAAAGAGGGTTATAGTTAGAGATGCAGGGCAGAAGGCCATGGTGAAAGCTGGAGAGGTGTTAATGGGAGAAGGCATGGAGGAGTGCATGGTTCTCTCTCCAGGGGTCAAGGGGTTAACTGAGATGAGGCAAGTGCTCCCTGGGGAAAGCAATAATCTCCTCTAATTTTTAGAATGGCACAGAGAGTATTAATCCTGTCTTAGTCTATTTGGGCTACTATAACAAAAATGCCTTAGACCAGATGAGTTATAAACAATGGAAATTTATTTCTCACAGTACTTGAGGCAGGGAAATCCAAGATCAAGGAGCTGGCAGATTCAGTGTCTGGTGAGGGGCCATTTTCTGGTTCATAGATGTCCCTTTGTCCCTTCTTGCTACGTTCACACATAACAGGAGGGATAAAGGAGCTCTCTGGAGGCTGTTTTATCAGGGAACTATCCCATTCACCTCCAAGAGGCCCCACCTTCAAATACCATCACACTGGAGATTAAGTTTCAACATATGAATTTTGGAGGGACACATTCAGTCAATAGCAAACCTCTACCAGATTTTTCTTTAGGCATAGGAGTGTGAGGATGTACATTTTGGCAGACAGCAAGGAGAATACCAGGATGGTAAGCTAAACAGTCAACAAGCTCAGAAATACAATAGGACCTCTAATATCAGAGAAAGAAAAGAAACAAATGTCCTGTGTTCAATTTGTGCCTTGTGAAAGGTAATCCATGGGTGTTGCTGGGGCAGAGGTTTTAGTATCTAGGATGAAATCATCCCTGATAAAAGGGTGAAGTCATCTCCATTGATCAGGTCTTGGACTTGAGTGATGTCATCTGAGGTGATATAATCTCTAGTAGTGAACTCCTGGGCCAAGGTAATGTCATCTGGGATGTGGGATCATGGTGTCCCTTCTAAGGGCATACACATTTGAGTGAATATGGGTCTTCATATTTACCATGCTTGGTTGAAACAATGGCCTATGGCCAGGTGTAGTGAGACTAGCTTGGGCAACACAGTGAAACTCTGTCTCTACTAAAAATACAAAAATTTTCTGGGTACAGTGGCATGCACATGTGGTCCCAGCTACTCAGGAGGCTGAGGTGGAAGGATCGCTTGAGCCTGAGAGGTCAAGACTGCGGTGAGCTATGATCATGCCACTGCGTTCCAGCCTGGGTGACAAAGCAAGATCTTGCCTCAAAAAAAAAAAAAAAAAAAAAAAACAGAAGAAGGAAAGAAAAAGGTAACAATGTCTTATCTGAAGAACTTAGGGCTCCATATTATAAACCAATGAAAGCACCCAGACTACTAGCAATAAGGCCAACAGTCACCAGAATCATGTAGCTGCTCTAGATAGGCTTTTGTTTCTTAGTTTTCCTGTAGATTTTTTGTGGAAGTTTATGCTCAGATGGGTCCCCTATGAGATGAGCAGCTGCCTGGCCTGTGGGACAGTCTATGGTTTTTTTCTTCATAAGTATTTCTACAATCTATATATTTATTTTTAGCATAAAATACTTTTTTATATGAGTGGTTTTACTTTGCTTACCTTGTATTTTTCAAAAATGGAGTGCTGGCAGATTCAGTGCCTGGTGAGGGTTCACTTTCTGGTTCATACATGGCTACTTCTCTCTGTGTTCACACAAAACAGAAAGGACAAAATATTAATAATTATTTAATTATTAATAATTTTAAAAATGCAACATGAGGAAAGTAAAACCACTCATAAAAGTATTTAAATGACAAATAATAATTGCACATATTTATGGGGTGCAATGTAATGTTTTTATATATGTATTTGACATATGCATATAATGTGGAATGATTAAATCAAACTAATTAACATATCCATCACCTCACCTACTTATTTTTGTATGGTGTGAATATTTAAAAATCTACTCTTACAGCAATTTTGAAATATCTTGAATGTAATATAATTTTTAGGATAGTCATATTAAATCAATATTATTTAAGTTATTCTCATTTGTGATGGTTAACTTGATGTATCAACTTGTTTAAGCTGTAGTACCAGGTTATTTGATTTAGCAGTAATGTGGTATTGCTGTAGAGGTATTTTGTAGATATAGTT
>NW_012103488.1:81274-84163 GCF_000951045.1 Mandrillus leucophaeus
TACTTGGGAGGCTGAGGTGGAGAGGATCACTTGAGTCCAGGAGGTTGAGGCTGCAGTGGGTTGTGATTGCACCACTGCAGTCCAGCCTGGGCAACAGAAGTGAGACTCCATCTCAAAAAAAAAGAGAAAGAAAGCCTCATCTCCTGTAGCTACAAGACTAAGACTGCTGAAAATCAAACCCGGACTTTCATTCTGTAAGTGGCAAAATTACAACACAAATTGAATTCCCAACATTGCAGGGTGTCTTCTGTTAAAGTGAGGGCCTGGACTTGGAAGGAATGGAATTGTGAACGTTGGAATAGGAGCATATAGAGTAGATCCCAATGCAGCTGGGAAGACTGAACCTTAAAATCTGTTGTGGCTCCTTTGCCAGTAGAAGCAGCCCTCCAGCCCTGTCTGTGGAGGTTATTATTGTTTTGCCTGAAGAACCTATAATGGCCTCCTTTGAGGCCTTGCATGGCACTGCAGGGCCCCCAACAACCTTCTTTGCTTCTAGACCTACAACTAGACTCAAGCCCCAGCAGGCCTGAAAGGGTAACCCATGAAGAGGTAGCCTAAACACCAAAATGACTGCATGATATTTCCAACTCATGCAGATAGTAATCTGCATAGTATGTGTAAGAGCGGATACTAAGAGTGCGGGATAACGGTGAATGGAATACAAAGTTGGATCAGGCCAATTTATTGACATGAGTTCACTAAGCAGAAATTCTAAATTCAATGTTGTAACTTGATGGGCTAGAAAGAGCCTGTTTGTTTGGTTGGTGGTTGCTTGGCTGAAACACAGAATAAAAAATGGCCTACACCAAGCAAAGTTAATATGCCAGAACTTCTTGGTACACTGTAGATGAAGGGATTCAAAGACTCAGAGAGACTCAAATGTCAGAATGAATTTATCTTATCAAAACTGCCTACACATCCCAAGGAGGGTCCAGTGGATCACCATTCAGCACAGCTATGAGAAATAAATTTGTAAGGGGATCCCCAGCATCCTTGAAGAACTCTGCGGTTGTTCTCTGTAAGTTAGAAATTATAATGCGAACTGAACTAGAATCCTTCGGTACAATGAAGATAATTGAATCCCAGGTTAACAAGGGCCAAATTGTAGCACTTAGCCACCAAAGACAAAATGTTCGTAGTTATCATAATGGACAGTGGAGTTAAAGCAATAATCAGAATAATCTGACTCTTATCTACTTATGGCACTGGTCATAGTGTCCCTACAAGAGGAATGGATGACCAGTCTACCAAATTCTCAGCTGGTCTGTATAGACAATAGAAGAGTTCTAGAGTGAGTGAACAGAAGTCTAACTTGAATCACCCAAGCATTGAATCATGACCCCTCAATCTATTCCTGGATTTGAGACAGTTTACAGACCTAGAACCCCGTTGAAGAGGCATCCAGTTCCCCTTAAAGAATTGCCCTGCTAAATTCCCAAAAATGTATACTGTGAATCTTTCTTCCAGACTTTCCCAAAATCTGATGTTTTACCACAGTGAATGTGCATTGAGAAAGAGCAAATAATCGGACTTTGGGGAAATTACTGTAACAGGATCTAAATTGACAGTAATTCTGAGTGACCCAAAACAGCACTTTGATTCACCAGTCAGAGTAAAGTCTTATGGAAGTCAGGTGATCAATGGAGGCTTAGCTCAGGTCTGTCTCCCAGTGAGCCCAGTAGGGTTTCAAAATCATCTTGTGTTTATTTCCCCAGTTCCGGAATGCATAATGGAATAAATGTACTCAGCAACTGGTAGGATTCCCAGATTGCTTCCCCGACCTATATAGTGGCAGCTATTATGGTAGGAAAGAAAAAGTAGAAGCCCCTAGAACTGCCTATGCCTAGGAAAATTGAAACCAAAAGCAATACCATATTCCTGGAAGGATTGCAGATATTATTTTCACCATCAGGAATTGAAAGATTCAGGAATGGTGATTCCCATCACATCCTCACTCAACTCACCTATTTGGCCTATGAAGAAAACAAATAGTTCTGGAGAATGACAGTGAATTATCATAATCTTAACCGGGTGGCAACTCCAACTAAAGCCATTGTTCCAGATATGATTTCGTTGTTTGAGCAAATTAAGATATCCTCTGGTAACTGGTATGCAGCTATGGATCTGGCAAATACTTTTTTTGATACAAGTTAGTAAATAGCACTGGAATCAGTTTGCTTTAAGCCGGGAAATCCAGTAACAGCCCTTTCACTCTCCTACTTCAGGAGTCTATCAATTTTCCAACCTTGTGTCATAATTTAGTCCATAGGTACTTCGATCACCTTTCCCTTCTGTAAGGCATCACGCTGGTCATTACATTGATGATATTACGTTGACTGGACCTACATGAAGAAGTGGCCCAAATGCCCATTGTCCCCACTCCAGATACATTACCTTCTCTCTTCCAGCCTACTATGGCCTCATGGAGAGTTTCTTATGATCAGTTGACTAAGGAAAAGAAAATTTGGGCCTGGTTTACAGGTAGTTCAGCATGGCATGTAGGCATCACCTGAAAGTGGACAACTGAAGCACTACAGCACCTTTCTATAACATCCCTGAAGGTCAGTGATGAGGCAACATGCTCCAGGTAGGTAGAACTTCAAGCAGTGTACCTCCTTGTTCATTTTGCTTGGAAGGCCAGAGGTACAAGTCTATACCATTTCATGAGCTGTGGCCAATGGTTTTACTGGGTAGACAAGGGTTTGGAAGAAAAATGTTTAGAAAATTAGTAACAAGGGCCGGGCACGGTGGCTCAAGCCTGTAATCCCAGCACTTTGGGAGGCCGAGACGGGTGGATTACGAGGTCAGGAGATCGAGACCATCCTGGCTAACACGGTGAAACCCTGTCTCTACTAAAAAATACAAAAAACTAGCCGGGCGCGGTGGCGG
>NW_012103488.1:84613-88615 GCF_000951045.1 Mandrillus leucophaeus
AGGGTGTGGGTCACAGAGATCACATGCTTCACAAGGTAATAAAATATCACAAAGCAAATAGAGGCAGGGTGAGATCACAGGACCACAGGATGGGGCAAAATTAAAATTGCTAATGAAATTTTGGGCACGCATTGTCATTGATAACATCTTATCAGGAGACAGGGTGTGAGAGCAGACAACCAGTCTGACCAAAATTTATTAGGCAGGAATTTCCTCATCCTAATAAGCCCAGGAGCACTACAGGAGACTAGGGCTTATTTCATCCCTTCAGCTTTGACCATAAAAGATGGCCGCCTCCCAGGGGGCCATTTATAAACCTGCCCTCAGGGTGCATTCTCTTTCTCAGGGATGTTCCTTGCTGAGAAAAAGAATTCAGTAATATTTCTCCTATTTGCCTTTGAAAGAAGAGAAATATGGCTCTATTCCATCTGGCTCACTGGCAGTCAGAGTCCAAAGTCTTACCTCCCTTGTTTCCTGAACATTGCTGTTATCCTATTCTTTTTTCAAGGTGCCCAGATTTCATATTGTTCAAACACACATGCTCTACAAACAATTTGTGCAGTTAACGCAATCATCACAGGGTTCTGAGGTGACATACATCCTCCTCAGCTTACAAAGATGATGGGATTAAGAGATTAAAGACAGGCATAGGAAATCACAAGGATATTGATTGGGAAAGTGATAAGTGTCCATGAAATTTTCACAATTTATGTTCAGAGATTGCTGTAAAGACAGGCGTAAGAAATTATAAAAGTATTAATTTGGGGAACTAATAAATGTCCATGAAATCTTCACAATTTATGTTCAGAGACTGCAGTAAAGACAGGCATAAGAAATTATAAAAGTATTAATTTGGGGAACTAATAAATGTCCATGAAATCTTCACAATTTATGTTCTTCTGCCATAGATTCAGCTGGTCCCTCCGTTTGGGGTCCCTGACTTCCCACAACACTCCTGTCATTGCTTAATTGGCTCGTGAAGAAAGTAGCTATAGTGGAAGGGATAGAGGTTATGCATGGGCTCAGCAACACGGATTTCCACTAACCAAGGCCAACCTGGCTACAGTCACTGCTGAGTGTTCAATTTGCCAACAGAGACCAACACTGAGTCCTCAGTATGGTACCATTCCTCAGGGTAATCGGTCAGACATCTAGTAGCAGGTTGATTATACTGAACCACCTTCATCATGGAAAAAGCAGCATTTTGTTCTTACCATAATAAACACTTATGCTGGATAAAATGCATCTGCCAAAGCACCATCTGTGAACTTACAGAATAGAGTGTCTTATCCACCCATCATGGTAATCCACAAAGCATTACTTCTGATCAAGGAACTCACTTCACTACAAATGAAATGCAATGATGGGTCCATGCTTATAGAATTCATTGGTCTTACCATGTTCCCCATCATCTAGAAAGTTAGCATGATAGAATGCTGAAACGGCCTTTTGAAGAAACTTACAGTGCCAAGTTGGTGACAATATCTTGCATGACTGCAGCAGTGTCCTCCAGGAGGATGTGTATGCTCTAAATCAGCATTCAACATACACAGCTGTTTCTTCCCTAGCCAGGATTCATGGGTCCAGAAATCAAGGTATGAAAATGAGAATGGCATCACTCACTATTCCCCCTAGTGATCCACTAGCAAAATTTTTTATTCCTGTTTCTATAACTTTATGCTCTGCTGGTCTAGAGACCTTAGTTTTAGACAGAATTGTTCCCACTAGGAGACACAACAACAATTCCATTAAACTATAAGTTAAATTCCCACTCAGCCACTGTGGGCTCCACATGCTTCTGAATCAACAGGCAAAAAAGGAAGATACTACACTGGTTGAGGTGACTGATCCTGATTACCAAAGAGAAATTGAGCTGCTACTACACAATGGTGGTACAAAGAGGATGTATGGAACACAGAGGATTCTTTTAGAGTGTCTCATAGTACTACCACGATGAAAGTCAATGAAAAACTACAAAAGACCAATCCAGGCAAGACTCCCTATGGCTGAGACTGTTTAGGAATACAAGTTTGGGTCATTCCACTAGGCAAAGAACCACTGTCAGTTGCTTGCTGAAGGCAAATATGAGGTGGACAGTCAAAGGAGGTAGTCATAAATACCAGCTATGACCACATAACCATTTGCAAAACTGAGGACTATAATTATGAATGTTTTTTCCTTATTTTATCAAACATTTTATATATACAAGTATTAATATTTTTATTTTCTTCTTTCTCATTCCTTTATCATCTAACATGAGATATTCATAAAACTTCACTTTATATCACAGTATTTAAATTACAGAATATTAAAGAAAAGAGTGAACATCATTCAAAGACTTGTATCCTCCTCTGGGTAAAGAATTAGCATGTTTACAGTTGTATTAGGTGGAAGTATGACTTGGTTGTTGTTATTATTTAGAGATTAGGTATGATTTAAGACGTGTATAGGTGCCAAGTTGATAAGGAGTGAACTGTGATAAAACTGAGAGTTATGGGTCAATTTGGCTAGGCTATAGTACTGAGTTATGTAATCAAACACTAATCTAGATGTGGCTGCAAAGGTATTTTGTAGACAGGATAAATATCTATAACCAGTTGACCTTAAGTAAAGATGTATTTCCTTGATAATGTATTTGGACTTTATCTAATTAGTTGAAAGGCCTAAAGAACAAAACTGAGGTTTGCCTGAGGAAGAAATTCTACTGTGGACTGTGGTGTCAGCTCCTGCCCTCAAGTTTCCAGTCTGTGAGCCTGCCCTACAAATTTTGGACTTACCTAGCCAGGTTACACAATAATGTAAGCCAATTTCTTGCAATAATCTCTCTCTCTCTCTCTCTCTCTCTCTCTCTCTCTCACTCTCTCAGTCTCTTTCTCTCTTTCCCCTACTGGCCTCCCACTCACTCTCTATCTCTCAGTAAGAGATATGTATAATCTTCTACTGGTTCTTGGTTCTTTTTCTCGGGTAGAATCCTGACTGATGAATATGTCAGTTCTCTCAAAAAAAGTTAATAGCACAAATGGATAAATTTATGGAAAATAATGAACCTTAATATCTACTTCATACCAAATATCAAAATTAATATTAGGTTTAGACATGAATGTTAAATTTATACATTTCCTAGAAGAAAACTAAGAATATATCTTCATAATTTTGAGGCAAAAATGTCTTTAAAAGTTTATTGCATTGAAAGATCCTATTTAAAAAATGAAAATAAAAGCAATAGGCTGGGAGAAAATATTCACAAGACATATACCCAACAAAGGACTTATATCCAGAATACACACAAAGAATCTTTTTTTTGTTGTTTTTTTGTTTTTTTTTTGAGATGGTGTCTTGCTCTGTTGCCAGGCTGGAGTGCAGAGGCACGTTCTCAGCTCATTGTAACCTCCACCTCCCAGGTTCAAGTGATTCCCCTGCCTCAGCCCCTCAAGTAGCTGGGACTGCAGGTGCATGCCACCACGCCCAGCTAATTTTTTGTATTTTAGTAGAGACAGGGTTTCACCATATTGGCCAGGCTGGTATTGAACTCCTGATCTTGTGATCTGCCCACCTTGGCCTCCCAAAGTTTTGGGATTACAGGTGTGAGCCACCACACCCAGCCAAGAATCTTAGTAAATCAATGGTGAAGAGACAAACCATCTGATTTAAAAATGGACAAAAGAAACAGATGCTTCACAAAAGAGGATATATGAATGGCCGATATACACAAGAAAATGTCATCAATAGCACCGATTAATTTCAAAAACATACTGCTTAGCAAAAAAGGTCATATACCTAGGATACATACTATATTATTTCACATATACAAATTTCAAGAAATAAAAATTTTAATTTATGGTAATAGCAATCAGATAAGTATTCCTTTAGGACAACTGGGGACAGCAATTGCCTAGGGGGAACACAATAGAACTTTCAGAGGTAATGAATGATAATGTTCTCTATCTTGATTTGAGTGGTTGTTACATGAGTGCAGAAACTTTTTGAAACATCAAATTGTAC
>NW_012103488.1:89420-109038 GCF_000951045.1 Mandrillus leucophaeus
GAAGGAAGGAAGGAAGGAAGGAAGGAGAGAAAGAGAGAAAGAGAGAAAGGGAGAGGGAAAAATAACAAACCTGAGGTATCCAGTTTCTCACACAGACTGACTAGGCAGATGGCTAGACCCATGGAAAGTGAGGAAAGCAGGGTGGGGTAACAGCCCACCCAGGAGTGGCATGGAGCCAGGGGAGCCCCACTCCCAGCCAAGGGAAGCAGCAAGTGACTGTGCAACCCTGCCATGCTTTTCCTAGACATCTTTGCAACCTAACAGAGCAGGAGATCCCCTCATGAGCCCACATCACCAGGGCCTTGGGTCCACAGCACAGAGCTGTGTGGCATCTCAGCAGAGTAGCCACTCATTCATTCGGCATGCAGAGAACCCCAGGAGATTTGCATATTCCAGCCCCAGGAATTCTGACAAAGCAGAAGATCTCATGCATGCCCCTAGGAAGGGGCTAAATCCAGGGAGCCAAGCAGCATCATTCTGTGGGCCCCACTCCCATGGTATCTCACAAATCAAGGCCCACTGGCTTGGAATTCCAGCCAGCCAGTGGCAGCAGGCTGGAGATGGCCTGACATGGACTGAAGTTAGGGGAGTGGGGAGAGCTGGCTGCCATATCTGTGGTTACAGTTGGCCACTCTAGCCTGCCAGTATGGGGGCGCTGGGAGAAATTCCCCACAGTGCAGCACAGCTGCTGTACCAGATTATGGGCAATCTGCTTCTTTAAGTGGGACCTCGATCCATCCTTCTTCACTGGGTGGGGCCTTCCCGCAGGAATTTCAGCAACTCCAGCCATGATTATACAAAGAGAACTCTGATGTCTCCCTGAAACAGAGTCCCCGGGGGGAGGGGCAGCTTCTCTCTCTGCAGTTCAGCAGACTTAGTCTTTCCAGGTTGCTGGCTCTGGAGAGGCCAGAGGTCAGCACAGCACACTTGCTCTGCCAAGGGGCAGCCAGACTTCTTCTTTAAGTGGGTACCCGAGTCCGTTTCTCATGTCTGTGTGAGACCTCCCAACAGAGATCTCCAGAAACCTCCTACAGGAGCATTCTGGCCAGCACCAGGTTGGTGCCCCCAGGGACAGAGCTCCCAGAGAAAGGAACAGGCTGTCATCTTTGCTGTTTCACAGGCTTCCCCAGTGATACCTCCAGGTGCAGGAGGGTCCAAGGTGACTAGGGTCTGGAGTGTGCTCCTACCTAGAAAACTGCAGCAGGCCCACTGAAGAGGGGCCTAACTGTTAAAACATACACACACACACACACACACACACATACACAGAGAGAGAGAGAGAGAGAGAAAGCAACAACAACATTAATAGAAAAGACCCCACAAAAACCCCATTCAAAGATCAGCAACCTCAAAGACTGAACGTAGATAAGCCCACAAAAGGAGAAAGAATCAATGCAAAAATGTTGAAAACTCAAAAAGACAGAGTGCCTCTTTTCCTCCAAGTGACAACAACACCTCCCCAGCAAGGGCACAGAACTGGGCTGAGGCTGAGATGGCTGAACTGACAGAAATAGGTTTCAGAAAGTAGGTAATAATAATCTTCCCTCAGCTAAAGGAGCATGTTCTAACCAAATGCAAAGAAGCTAAGAATCATGATAAAACATTACAGGAGCTGATAATCAGCATAACCAGTTGAGAGAACATAAATGACCTGATGGAACTGAAAAACACATGAGAACTTGACAATGCAATTCCAAGTATCAATAGCAGAATAGACCAAGCCAAGGAAAGAATCTCAGAGCTTGAAGACTATCATTCTGAAATAAGGCAGGCAGAAAAGAAAAAAAGAAATGAAAAGGAATAAACAAAACCTCTGAGAAATATGGGATTATGTAAAAAGACTGACCCTATGACTGACTGGAGTACCTGAAAGAGACAGGGAGAATGGAATCAAGTTGGAAAACATACTTCAGGATATCATCCAGGAGAACTTCCCCAACCTAGCAAGATAGGCCAACATTCAAATCCAGGAAATACAGAGAACCCCAGTAAGATACTCCAGGAGATCAACCCCAAGACACGTAATCATCAGGTTCTCAAAGGTGACAATGGAAAAAAAAAATATTAAGGGCAGCCAGAGAGAAAGGCCAGGTCACTTACAAAGGTAAGCCTATCAGACAAGCAGACCTCAGTGGAAACCTTACAAGTCAGAAGATATTGGGGCCAATATTCAACATTCTTAAAGACTTTCCAACTCAGAATTTCATATCTGTCCAAACTAAGCTTCATAAGGGAAGGAGAAATAAGATCCTTTTCAGACAAGCAAATGCTGATGAAATACGTCACGACAAAGCAGTGCTTTGCAAGAGTTGCTGAACGAAGCACTAAATATGAAAGAGAAAAACTGTTACCAGCCACTACAAAGGCATGCTGAAGTACACAGACCAGTAACACTATGAAGCAACCACATAAGTATGCAAAATAACCAATTATCATCATGATGACAGGATCAAATTCACACATAACAATATTAATCTTAAATGTAAATAGGCTAAATGCCCCCACTTAAAAGACACAGAAGGACAAGCCGGATAAAGATTCAAGCCCCATTGGTATGCTGTCTTCAAGAGACCCATATGCTGTCTTCAAGAGACCCATCTCATGTGCAAAGACACACATAAGCTCAAAATAAAGGGATGGAGGAAAAATTACCAAGCAAATGGAAAACAGAAAAAAAGCAGGAGTTGCAATCCTAGTTTCTAATAAAACAGTGAGAAATAGACACTTACTACAGATATGAGTTTACCTATCCTCTGCCCTTTTCATGATGCCCTTATTCCAGATATGGATTTGCCAAACCCCTGCCCTTTTCATGATGGAAGAGGTCTAGTATAATCAACCTGTCACCAAGTAGCTGGCTGATCACCCCGAGGAGTGGTGTCATATCAAGGGCTCAGTGCTGGTCTCTGGTGCTGGCAAACTGGGCACTCAGCTAATCCCCATCTCTGCCACCATGGCCACTCTGTTTATGGGCCCATTGGTTGATGACAGGGGTGGCTGGGAAAAGAGGCTGAGTGGTATCCACAGAACAGGTCATCCTTTTCACTTGATTATTAAATTCCTCCTCTGCTGAGGTCACATGGGATACATGGTGAGTGCTCACATGGGATACAAATATCTTCACAGTCTTTCACCACTCAGAGAGGCCCATCCACATACCTCTTCCCCAAACTTCTTTGTCACCAATTTTTCAATGATGCTTCTTCCAACTCCCTGACCATCCAGCCAAACCATTGGCTATAGCCCGTGAATCAGTACATAATCACACATCTGGCCATTTCTCCTTCCAAGTAAGGTGCACAACCAGGTGCACAACCAGGTGCACTGCTGAAAGTTCTACCCACTGGGGAGATTTCCCCTCACCACTGTCCTTCAGGGATGTCCTAGAAAGGGGCTGTAGTGCTACAGCTGTCCACTTTCAGGTGGTGCCTGCATATCGTGCAGAATCATCTGTAAACCAGGCCCTAGTCTTCTCTTCCTCTGTCAACTGATCATAGAGAACTCCCCATAAGGCCATCAGTGCAGGGTGGAGAAGAGAAGGCAGGGTGGCAGGAGTGGAGACCCATGGGCCTTTGAGCCACTTCCTCATGTAACTTACTTGTGCCTTCAGGAACTGCTTGAGCCCGGTAACATATATACCACTTTTATTTGATGATGGAATGCTGCTGTGCATGACCCACTTTATGGCTAGATTAGTCAGAAAGCACGCAGTTCATGATAGGCAGTTCAGGTCACATTCATGGCGACTTGGTGACCCACAGTCAAATGTTCAGTTTCCACCAAAGCCCAATAACAGTCCAAGAGCTGTCTTTCAAAAGGAGAGTAATTATCTACAGAAGATGGTGGGACCTTGCTCCAAAATCCTAGAGGCCTCTGCTGTTATTCACTTACAGGAGCCTACCAAAGGCTCCAAACAGCATCCTATCTGCCATTGACACTTCAAGCGCCATTGGATCTACTGGGTCATATGGCCCAAGTGGCAGAGCAGCTTGCACAGCAGCCTGGACCTGTTACAGAGCCTTCTCCTGTTCCAGACACCACTCAAAACTGGCAGCTTTTCAGGTCACTCAATAAATGGGCTGGAGTAACACACCCAAATGAGGAATGTGTTGCCTCCAAAATCCAAATAGGCCCACTAGGCATTGTGTATCTTTCTTGGTTGTAGGAGGGGCCAAATGCAGCAACTTATCCTTCACTTTAGAAGGAATATCTCAACAGGCCCCACATCACTGGATCCCTTGAAATTTTACTGAGGCAGAAGGTACCTGAACTTTAGTCAGATTTATTTCCCATCCTTTGGCACACAAATGTCTCACCAATAAGTCCAATGTGTTTGCTACTTCTTACTCACTGGATCCAATTAGCATAATGTCATCAATGTAATGGACCTGTGTGATATCTTGTGGAAGCAAAAAGCTATCAAGATCTCTTCTAATAAGATTATGGCACAAAGCCAGAGAGTTGATATACCCCTGAGGTAGAACAGTAAAGGTATATTGCTGGCCTTGCCAGCTAAAGGCAAATTGCTTCTGGTGGGCCTTATGAACAGGAAGGGAGAAAGGAGCATTTGCCAAGTCAATGGCTGCATACCAGGTACCAGGGGATGTGTTAATTAGGTCAACCAATGAAACCACATCTGGTACAGGAGCTGCAACTGGAGTCACCACTTGGCTAAGCTTATGATAATCCACTGTCATTCTCTAAGATCCATCTGTCTTCTGCACAGGCCAAATAGGAGAGTTGAATTGGGATGCGGTAGGAATCACCACCCCTGGGTCTCTCAAGTCCTTGATGTTATCACTAATCTCTGCAATCCCTCTAGGGATGTGATGTTGGTTTTTATTTACTATTTTTCTAGGTAGAGTCAACTCTAATGGCTTCCATTTGGCCTTTCCCACCATAATATCCCTCAACCTACCAGTCAGGGAGCCAATGTGGGCGTTCTTCAGGCTGCATATGCCAATTATGCATTCTGGCACTGGCAAAGTGACCACGGGATGAGTCCAGGGACCCACTATAAGTCAGACATGAGCTAAAACTCCACTAATTACCTGACCTCCATAAGCCCCTACTTTAACAGGAGGACCACAATGACATTTTGGGTCCCCTGGAATCAACATCGACTCAGAGCCAGTGTCTAGTAGTTCCTGAAATGTCTGATCATTTCCCTTTCCCCAATGCACAATTACCCTAGTAAAAGGCTAGAGGTCTCCTTGGGGAAGGATGGGAGAAAGATCAACAGCATAAGCTGTTCATAGTTAAGTGGGGTCCTTCCTCAAGAGGACCTAGCCTTCCCTTCATTCAAGGGTCTGTAAACTGGCTCAAGTCTGGAAGTTGATTGAGGGGCCATGATTCTCTGTTTTATAATTCAAATTAGTCTTTTGTCCATTTGACCTGGAAGTTTTCTGCTTATATAAATTACGTAGGAATGGAGAAGGCTTCCTATATCAATTTCATATCTAGGAACACCATGATTAGCCAATGCCAGCACACTCCATGAGTCAGATTATTCTGATTGCTGCTTTGCTTCTGCTGTCCATTACAGTAACTACACCCACCTTGCCTTTGATGCTTGAGTGCCACCACTTAGCCCCTGCCACCTTGGGATCCAATTATTTCCATTATATTTAACTTTTGTAGTTGAGTAACTGTGATTCCCACTGTTAGATCTGACATACAGAGAAGAGCAATTACAGGGCTCTTCAAAGATGCAGGTGCTGCCCTCACAAATCTATTTCGCAAAGTACTAGTTAAGGGTATATTTTCTGCACCCTCCCAGCTGGGATGAGTAGGTCCAAAGTAACTAATCCACTCCACCATCCCAATCTCCCTAAGCCTTTGGATCCCTTCCTTTACATTAAACCAAGGAAGATCAGGCATGTCCAGCTTGCTCACAGTGGGCCATCTTTTAATCCACATTTCAGCCAACCAAGCAAATAAACTATTAAAACCTTTTTTAACTCCCTGAGCTGCAACATTAAAATCAGAATCTCTACTTAGTGGGCCCAAATCAATAAATTCAGCCTGATCCAACTCTGTTTCTTCCACCATTATCCTACACCCTTAATATCCATTCCCATGACTGTTCTCCAGATTTCTGCTTATATAAATCAGAAAAGCCAAGCAGTTCTTTTCTATTGTAACACACCTCCTCATGGGCCACACTCTGAACCTCACTTCTAGGGGCCCACCAGAACTTTAGTCTAGTTATAGGTCTGAAGCAAACAGGAGTGTTGGGGGTGGCTCCTGAGGAGAATCAACATTATCTTGTCTCAAGGGAGGCCATCACTACTGCCTCAGACAGCACAGGGTTTATCTACTCAGACAAAGGAGGAAAGGTTGATGGCAGCACGGGTCACAGAGGGGATGTTGCCACTACCGGGGATGGGGAAGCTGTTTCTTCTGGCAAAAAAAGATTTATCAGAGTTTACAAGCTTAGTGTCCCCAGATTCAACAGGGTCCTCCCACACATCCCCATTCCAAGTTGCAGGGTCCCATTCTTTTCCAATCAATGCCCTCACTTTAACAGTAGACTCCTGGCAAGGCTATGCATTCACCTTTCATTGCAGGTCAGCCACTTGTACGATAAGAGCTTGTGTCTGTTTTTCCACAATTTCAGCTTTTTCTCTACAGGAGACAAGATTCTCACTCAGAGCAATCTTAGCAGATTTGAGGCTCAGTATCTGCTTCTGAAGCTTGGAGTTAGAATCCCTGAGTTCATCATTTTCTTTCATCACTTTGTCCAGTGAACTTAGTAGCAACCAACCAACTTCATTATGTTCCTTGGTTCTCCACATGTAGTCAAAGGTATTATGTGTAGAGAACCTAAACTCCTTGCATCTCACAATCTGTGAATCAGGAGTGTCAAATTCATCTATTTTGCATAACTCTCTAAACAGTTTACACCAAGGACTATCAGTGTTCTCCATACTAGTAGAAGTAGAGTCCTTAGCATTTTGGGGTCAAATCATATTAAGCAACCAATTCCAGAAACCCCAAAACCAATGAAAGAACTCCATGCTTAATATTCTGTTCATCTAGAACCACTCCTGGTACCAAAATCTGTATCAGTCAGGGTTCTCTAGAGGGACAGAACTAATATATATGTGTGTGTGTATATATATATATGTGTGTGTGTGTATGTGTGTGTGTATATATATATATATGGAGTTTATTAAGTAGTATTAACTCACATGATCATAAGGTCCCACAATAGGCCATCTGCAAACGGAGGAGCAAGGAAGCCAGTCCAAGTCCAAAAGCTGAAAAACATGGAGTCCAATGTTTGAGGGCAGGAAGCATCCAGTGCAGGAGAAAGATGTAGGCTGGGAGGCTAAGTCAGTCTAGCCTTTCACTTTTTTTTTTTCCCCCTCCTTTACATTCTGGCCTCACTGACAGCTTATTAGATGGTGCCCACCCAGATTAAGGGTGGGTCTGCCTTTCTCAGCCCACTGACTCAAATGTTAATCTCTTTTGGCAATACCCTCATAGACACACCTAGGATCAATACTTTGCATCCTTCAATACAGTCAAGATTGGATTGTGTCTGAGTGTCAGAATACTGAGTGTCAACTTGATTGGATTGTGATTAACCATCACACCATCTGACAAAAGTCTAATATCCAGAGCCTACATGGAACTTAAACAAAATTACAAGGAAAAAAAACAAAAACCCCATTAAAAAGTCAGCAAAAGACATGAACAGACACTTCTCAAATGAAGACATTCTTGAGGCCAACAAACATACAAGAAAAAGTCCAGCATCCCTGATTATTAGAGAAACACAAATCAAAACCACAATGAGACACCATCTCACTCCAGTCAGAATGGTGATTATTAAAAAGCCAAGAAACAACAATTGTTGGCAAGATTGTGGAGAAAAGGAACGCTTTTATATTGTTGGTGGAAGTGTAAATTAGTTCAACCATTGTGGAAGACAGTGTGGTGATTCCTCAAAGACCTAGTGCCAGAAACACCGTTTGACCCAGCAATCCCATTACTGAGTATTTACCCAAAGGAATATAAATCATTCTATTATGAAGATACATGCACATGTATGTTCATTGCCTCACTATTCACAATAGCAAAGATATGAAATCAACTCAAATGCCTATCATGCCCATCAATGATAGGCTGGATAAAGAAAATGTGGCACATATACACCATGGAATACTATGCAACCATAAAAAGAATGAGATCACATCCTTTGCAGGGACATGGATGGAGCTGGAAGCCGTTATCCTCAGCAAACTAATGCAAGAACAGAAAACCAAACACCACATTTCTCACTTATAACTGGGAGCTGAACAATGAGAACACATGGACACATTGTGGGGGAACAACACACACTGAGGCCTATTGGGAGGGGGCACAAGTAGGAGGGAGAGCATCAGGAAGAATAGCTAGTGGGTACTAAACTACAGGGTGATGGGTTGATCTGTGCAGCAAATCACGACGGCACACATTTACCTATGTAACAAACTTAATTAGGGAAATAAAATTACAATGAAATAACACTTCACATCTGTCATAATAGTTTTTATCAAAAAAAATAAGAGAAAATAAGTATTGGGGAGGACATGGAGGAAAGGAACCCTGTACACTGTTAGTAGGAATGTAAATTAGTATAGCCATTATGGAAAACAGCGTGGAGCTTCCTCAAAAAACTAAAAACAGAATTACCATATGATCCAGCAGTCTGGGTATCTACTTCTGGGTATTTCTTCAAAAGAGCTGAAATCAATATGCCGAAGAGACAACTACACCCAATGTTCTTTATTAGCACTATTCACAATAGCCAAGTTATGGAATCAATGTAAGTGTCCATGAACAGATAGATTTTTTTGAGATGGGGTCTTGCTCTGTCACCCAGGCTGAAGTGCAGTGACACCATCATAGCTCACTGCAGCCTTGACCTGCAGATTTTTTTGAGACGGGGTCTTGCTCTGTCACCCAGGCTGAAGTGCAGTGACACCATCATAGCTCACTGCAGCCTTGACCTGCCTGGCTCAAGCAATCCTTCAGCCTTAGCCTCCCAAGTAGCTGGGACTACAGGTTGGGCCACCATGCCTGGCTTAGATATTTTTTTAGTCTGGTATATATACACAATGCAATGCAATACTATTCAACCTTCAAAAAAGAAGGAAATTCTGTCATTTGTGACAAGATGGATAGAATTGGAGAACATCATGCTAAGTGAAATAAGTCAGGCACAGAAAGATAAATACTGAATGATCTCACTCATATGTGGAATCGACTCGGGTACAGAGCATGGAGCAGATCCGCAAGGTCACCTCGGGAGCAGCCTGCATCCTGAGAAAGATGGTGGGCCTCATCGGCTGCAATTGCAGGGGGCAGGCAATTGCTGTTCTACCCAAAACAATTGAACTCATAGAGAGAGTACAATGGTGGTTACAGAGGCTAGGGGATGGGAGGAATGGGGATATAATAGTCAAAGGATACAAAATCTCAGATGGGAGGAATATCTTTTTTTCATTTTTTGAGTTCTATTGCACAGCATAGTGAATAGTTCATAATAGAGTATTGTACATTTCAAAATTGCTAAGAGAGTAAATTTCAAGTGTTCATCATTAAAAATGCTAAGGATTTGAGATGATGGGTATATTAACCAGCTTCATTTAATTATTCTACATTGTTTTAATAAACTATAATATCAATTTGTACCCCATAAATTTATACAATTGTACATTGTCAACTTAGAATGAAAAAATACATTTTCCTGTGCTAAATTTTATCTCAATAAAAAAGAAAGTAGGTGCTGGGTGGGCCAGCTTGGACCAAAGTGGGGGTCTGACCCAGCAGGGCCTCACATCAGCGAGGTCACTGGTGCCCCTCGTATCTGTGGGGCCTGGTAGAGGAGAAGACACAAGACCACAAGGGATATTGGGGTGGGGCCCTAGCCTGCGACCAAGGATTAGAGAATCAGCAAGGACCTGGCAGGACTGTGTATGAGCCACCTCCACTCCCAGTGATCGCAGACTCGGGGAGCTAAAGACCTGGGGTCGTGGTGTTCCTGGCCCCTCTAGTGGACTCTCAAGGAGGTTCGTTGATTGCACAATGGTAGCAGACTTGCAAGGAAACAGGTTTTGAACCAATGAAGCTGTATTTACTTAAAAAGACGGACCACCCATCATGCGACCTACAGCGTCTGTGGACAGATTTACACTGGGTTCATTGTGCCATCAGGCACGCAGGTTCAGCCAAGTTTCCCTAAGCTCTTAGAGGGTTGCTTTAGCTTTTGAATCTGAGTTGCAAAGTTCAATAAATAATGGCCCTATGGATAAGCACAAAGTCAAGAGACAGCGATTGAAGGGAATTTGTGAAGGGTGAAGGTATCCACTTTCAGACCGTGAATAGGCTCTTTGCACCCCAGCAACCCCCAGGCCCCAGTGGCATTCCTGGACTGAGGCCACTGCACTGTGGAGATGCCTATCGTGAAAAACCTAGCCACCGTGGCCTTCTGTGACATGCAGTCCACATAGGAGATCTAAGAGTAAGTTTAAATGAAGTTGAAAACAATGTTTTGTTTTGTTTTGTTTTTTTGAGATGGAATCTTGCTCTGTTGCCCATACTAGAGTGCAGTGGCGCGATCTTAGCTCACTGCAACCTCCGCCTCAAGAGATTCTCCTGCCTCTGTCTCCTGAGTAGCTGGGATTACAGGCACCCACCACAATACCTGGCTAATTTTTGTATTTTTAATAGAGACAGGGTTTCACCATCTTGGCCAAGCTGGTCTCAAACTCCTGACCTCGTGATTGTCAGGCCTCTGAGCCCAAGCCAAGCCATCGCATCCCCTGTGACTTGCACATATACGCCCAGATGGCCTGAAGTAACTGAAGAATCACAAAAGAAAATCACACTTTTGTGACTGAAAATCACAAAAGAAGTGCAAATGCCCTGCCTTGCCTTAACCAATGACATTCCACCACAAAGAAGTGAAATGGCCAGTCCTTGCCTTAAGCGATGATATTATCTTGTGAAATTCCTTTTCCTGGCTCATCCTGGCTCAAAAAGCTCCCCCACTGAGCACCTTGTGACCCCCCACTCCTGCCCGCCAGAGAACAACACTCCTTTGACTCTAATTTTCCTTTACCTACCCAAATCCTGTAAAACAGCCCCACCCTTATCTCCCTTGGCTGACTCTCTTTTTGGACTCAGCCAACCTGCACCCAGGTGATTAAAAAGCTTTATTGCTCACATAAAGCCTGTTTGGTGGTCTCTTCACACGGACGCGCGTGACAGTGATCAACCTGCCTCGGCCTCCCAAAGTGCTGGGATTACAGGCATGAGCCACCGCACCCGGCCTGTTTTGTTTTGTTTTTGAGACAGGGTCTGCTCTGTTGCCCAGGATTGAGTACAGTGGCACCATCATGGCTCACTGCAGCCTTGACTTCCTGGGATCAATCCATGTTTCTCCCTCAGCCTCCTGAGTAGCTGGGACTGCAGGTGCATGCTACAGCACCCAGTTAATTTTTGTAGAGATGAGGTTTGGCCCAAGCTGGTCTCTAACTCTTGGACTTAAGCAATCTGCCTATCTCAGCTTCTCAAAATGAGATTACAGGCATGAGCCTGGCCAAGAATGAAATTTTTAAACTGTCATTTATAATGTCAAAAAATTATGTAACTATTAATCTAAGACATTACATGCAAAAATTCTCCAAAAAACTATAACACTTTATTGAGAGGCATTTGAGAAAATGAATAAATGAAGGGATATACCAAGTCCATTGATTGGAAGACTCAATAATATACATTCTCAATTCTTATTATAAATTGTTAATTCTCTCCAAACTTACCAGTAGATTTGGTGCAACTTCAATCAAAACCCTAATAGGCTTTTTTTCTTTTTCTTTTTGTTTTGTTTTCGTTTGGGTTTTGAGACAGGGTCTCACTCTTTCACCCAGGCTGGAGTGCAGTAGTGCGATCACAGCTCATTGCAGCCTTGACCTCCTGGACTGAAGCGATCCTCCCACTTCAGCCTCCCAAGTAGCTGGGATTACAGGAACACACAATCATGCCTGGCTAATTTTTTAACTTTTCTGTAGAGACAGGGGTCTCACTATGTTGCCCAGACTGGTCTCAAACTCCTGCTCTCAAGCCATCCTCCCACCTTGACATTCCAAATTGCTGGAAGTACAGGCATGAGCCACCATGTCTAACTTTTTTCCTTTTTGTAATACAATTTGACAAGCTGACTCCAAAATGTATTTGAAAATGCAAAGACAAGTAATAGGAGGAGGAGGAGAAAAAGGAAGAGGAAAAGAAGAAATAAAGTTTTACTCTACCAGAAATCAAGACTTGTTATAAAACTAATAGGTGATAGCCACAGTGACAGAACAGAATATGTGGATTCTTGATTTATGAAAATGGCAGCATAGTGTTTTCAATGAATAGTGCAGGTAAAATTATTAAATATGTATCATTATGAAAAAAGGAAATGGGCTGGGTGTGGCAGCTCATACCTGTAATCTGAGCACTTTGGGGGTCGAGGTGGGCAGATCACAAGGTCAGAAGTTTGACACCATCCTGGCTTATATGGTGAAACCCTGTCTCTACTACAAGTACAAAAATTAGCCAGGCGTGGTGGCAGGCCTCTGTAACCCCAGCTACTCAAGAGGCTGAGGCAGGAGAACTGCTTGAACCCAGGAGGTGGAGATTGCAGTGAGCTGAGATTGTGCCACTGCACTCCAGCCTGGGTGACAGAGTGAGACTCCATCTCAAAAAAAAAAAAAATGAAATGGACTACTACATGCTACCATACACAAAAATCACCTTCAGAAGTATTATAGGCCAAATATAAAAGGCCAAATTATAAAGTTTTTAATAACATAGAAGAAAATCTGAATTATTTTAAGAAAGGGAAGAATTTTTTTTACATAAGCTGCAAAAAGCATTAACCATAAAGGGAAAGAAGGGCAAATTTGATTGTATTAAAATTCAAAGTGTATATATGTATGTATGTGCATGTGTACCAGGGTAAATGTGTAATTATTTTTATAGTATCATTGTTCCCAACAGTCAAAAACTAGAAATAACCTACATGTTTATCAACAGTAATATAAAGAAATTTTTATATGCTCATACAATGAAATACTGTATAGGAATGAAAATTAATAAATTTGAGATACATTAAACAACTTAGAAGAATTCTAAAGACAAAATGCTG
This sequence comes from Mandrillus leucophaeus, assembly GCF_000951045.1. Classification (NCBI taxonomy): domain Eukaryota; kingdom Metazoa; phylum Chordata; class Mammalia; order Primates; family Cercopithecidae; genus Mandrillus; species Mandrillus leucophaeus. The sequence continues at coordinate 102,607 of NW_012103488.1, forward strand.
ATGTAAAAAGTCAGACACAAGGACATACAGACTGAATTATTCTATTTTTGTAAAGTTTGTTATGGGCTGAATTGTGCTTTCCAAAATTCACATGGTGAAGTTCCAACCCCCAATACCTCAGAATGTAAACATTTTTATCATGCCTGTAACTCATACCCCTACTCTGCTATTTTATCAGATTCAAAACTGTCATCCAGAACTCAGATTCAAACAGTTGCCTCTGTTAATTACACCTACTGTTTGACACACCTTCCATGCCCATTCATGTGAATCCAGTCAACCTCTGTATCTGCCCTAGTCTTCTCGGTCCCTGGCCCATCATTCCCTGGATTTTCTGTGTCCCTCAGTCTCTCATTCAAAGTTAACATTGCCTCGGGTGATTTCTTTGATGAATCCTTTCCAGATTCTAATCAGCCGAATCTAATCACATCTGTTAATCTAATCAGCCTAACCTAATCACAATCTTCTGTGATGACTCATTTAAATATGACAGCACATTGCTTATCATTATCGTGTGTGGGCGTGCACACGTGCATGTGTCTTCTGTCTAGCATCGGCTTTTATGTAGCAAGAATCAAAACTTCTAAATATTTTACCTTTTAAATTTTTTAATGATTATAAAGTGTGAAAATCACATATAGTTCTTAGGTATTTAAACATCTTTCAGATATCATGTTTGTGGCACACCTAAATGTCAATGGGAGAAACAATCAGCCAGTGACTTACATAAGTAGTGAGAACCAAGCAGCCACTCAATGGGTCACATTTTACCTGTACCCTATTGATCAGGAAACAGCCAATGAACTCTTAATGGTTGCTGAGACACAGAAGAGCTTTTTAACATTCTCCAAAACAGAGTTTTGAGGGAAGCAATATTATTAATCAAAACAGGAAAAGCCTTATAGAGCTAAAAAAGGATAAATCTAATAATTTATTCAGCAGCATTTATAGGTTTCTACTATGTGTAACTTTGCCAAGCACAAGGAAGAGATAGATTGAAACATGTAACATACATGTTATGTGTATATATATGTATATATGTATAACTATATATATGTAGCATATATATTTACATATCCCTACCACTAACAAATATATAATCATGCATGAAACATAATACTTTATTTCAAACATATTAAACTTAGCATTTAAGGTAAGATCTTAGAAGGATAATCAAAGGTAATATTCATCTTTTATATTACATTCCATTTTACTGTTTTAAAAGCATTTCAGTAGTACCTTGATCAAGTTTGTTTTCTCACCATACGCCTCCACGGAAATCCAGACACGTATTTCTGCAATTCCTATTTTTCAGCTAAGGAATTGACAGTTGAAAAAGATCAGTCTGATTTGCTGGCAACATGTCCAAATTGGAACAGCTCCAGTCTGCAACTCCCAGCGAAATCAGTGCAGAAGCCGGGTGATTTCTGCATTTCCAAATGAAGTACCTGGTTCATCTCACTGGGACTGGTTGGGCAATGGGTACAGCCCAAGGACCATGAGCTGAAGAAGGGTAGGGCGTCACTTCACCTGAGAAGTGCAAGGAGTGGGAGAACTCCCTCTCCTAGCCAAGAGAAGCCATTAGGGACTGTACCGTGCACTCTGGCCTAGACACTGCACTTTTCCCACGGCCTTCACGACCCACAGACCAGGAGATTGCTTCCAGTGCCTACACCACCAGGGCCCTGGGTTTCCAGCACAAAATTGGGCAGCCATTTGGGCAGACACTGAGCTAGCCACAGCAGTTTTTTTCATACTCCAGTGGCACCTGGAATGCCAGCAAGACAGAACCGCTCACACCCCTTGGAAAGGGGACTGAAGCCAGGGAGCCAAGTGGTCTGGCTTGGCAGGTCCCACCCCCATGGAGCACAGCAACCTAAGATCCACTGGCTTGAAATTCTCATGCCAGCACAGCAGTCTAAGCGTGACCTGGGACACTCAAGATTGGTGGGGGGAAGGGTGTCTGCCATTGCTGAGGCTTGAGTAGGCAGTTTTACCCTCACGGTGAAAACAAAGCTCCAGGAAGTTCAAACTAGGTGAAGCCCACCGCAGCTCAGCAAGGCCACTGAAACAAAACTGCCTCTCTAGATTCCCTCCTCTCTGGGCAGGGCATCTCTTAAAAAAAAGGCAGCAGCCCCAGTCAGGAACTTATAGATAAAACCACCACTTCCCTGGGACAGAGCACCTGGGGGAAGGTGTGGTGGTGGGTGCAGCTTCGGTGGACTTAAACATACCTACCTGGCAGCTCTGAAGAGAGCCGCAAATCTCCCAGCACAGCATTCAAGCTCTGAGAAGGGACAGCCTGCCTCCTGAAGTGGGTCCCTGACCCCCCATGTATACTGACTGGAAGACACCTCCCAGTAGGGGCTGACAGACACCTCATACAGGAGAGCTCTGGCTGGCATCTGGCAGGTGCCCCTCTGGGACAAAGCTTCCAGAGGAAAAAACAGCCAGTAATCTTTGCAGTTCTGCAGCCTCTGCCAATGATATCCAGGAAAACAGGGTCTGGAGTGGACCTCCAGGAAACTTCAGCAGACCTTCAGCAGAGGGGCCTCACTCTTAGAAGGAAAACTAACAAAAAAGGAACAGTATCAACATCAATAAAAAGGACGTCCACTCAGAGACACCATCCGAAGGTCACTGACTTCAAAGACCCAAGGTAGAGAACTCCACAAAGATGGGGAGAAAACAGCGTGAAAAGGCTGAAAAGCCAAAAACCAGAATGCCTCTTCTCCTCCAAAGGATCAGAACTCCTTGCCAGCAAGGGAACAAAACTGGACAAAGAAGGAGTTCAATGAATTGACAGAAGTAGGCTTCAGGAGGTAATAACAAACTCCTCCAAGCTAAAGAAGTACGTTCTAATCCAATGCAAGGAAGCTAAGAAACCTTGAAAAAGGTTAGACTAATTGCTAAGCTAAGAAACCTTGAAAAAGGTTAGACTAATTGCTAACTAGAATAACCAGTTTATAGAAGAACATACATGACCTGATGGAGATTTAAAACACAGCACAAGAACTTTGTGAAGCATACACAAGTATCAATACTCGAATCAATCAAGTAGAAGAAAGGACATCAGAGATTGAAGATTAACTCAATGAAATAAAGCAAAAAGACAAAATTAGAGGAAAAAGAGTGAAAAGAAATGAACAAAGCCTCCAAGAAATATGCTACTATGTGAAAAGACCAAATCGACGTCTGATTGGTGTGCCTGAAAGTGATGGGGAGAATGGAACCAAGTTAGAAACACTCTTCAGGGTATTGAGAGGAGCCGGGCACATTCCTCAGCCCCGGGCTCAAAACAAACAAGCCCAGTACAAACACATCCCATCCTCCCATCCCACCACATATCACCACATATCTCTCAAACTTCCTGAGCCCAGTACAAACACATCCCATCCTCCCATCCCACCACATATCACCACATATCTCTCAAACTTCCTGAGCCCAGTACAAACACATCCCATCCTCCCATCCCACCACATATCTCTCAAACTTCCTGAGCCCAGTACAAACACCACCTGGAAGGTCTCCGATAAGGAGACAGCCATTCAAGGTTTTACTGAAAGTGTGGGAACCGAAAGAATTCCTTTGTTCCCCTGTAACTTTCGGGCTATAAAAAAGCAAGCACTCGCATTGTTCGGGGCCCTCTTGTATGCTGTGTAATGGAGGGACCAGGTTCGAACTTGTCATAAAGATCCTTGCCGCTTGGCTTTGACTCTGGACTCCGGTGGTCTTCTTTGGGGAACAGAGGGTCTGGGCACAACAGTATTATCCAGGAGAACTTCCACAACTTAGCAAGGCACTCCAACATTCAAATTCAGGAAATATAAGGACCATCACAAAGATACTCCGTGAGAACAGCAACCCCAAGACACATAATCAACAGACTTACAAGGTTGAAATGAAGGAAAAAATGTTAAGAGCAGCCAGAGAGAAAGGTCAGGTTACCCACAAAGGGAAGCCCATCAGAAAAACAGCGGATCTCTCTACAGAAACCCTACAAGCCAGAAGAAAGCAGGGGTCAATATTCCACATTCGTAAAAGAATTTTCAACCCAGAATTTCATATCCAGCCAAACTAAGCTTCATAGGTGAAGGACAAATAAAATCCTTTACAGACAAACAAATGCTGAGAGATTCTGTCACCACCAGGCCTGCCCTATAAGAGCTCCTGAAGGAAGCACTAAACATGGAAAGGAACAACTGGTACCACCCACTGCAAAAACATGCCAAATTGTAAAGACAATCAACACTATGAAGAAACTGCATCAACTAATGGGCAAAATAACCAGCTAACATCATAATGGAAGGATCAAATTCACACATAATAATCTTAACCTCAAATGTAAACAGGCTAAATGCCCCAATTAAAAGATACAACTGGCAAAATGGATAGTCAAGACCCATCAGTGTGCTGCATGCAGGAGACCCATCTCACAGGCAAAGACACACATAGGCTCAAAATAAAGGGATGGAGGAATATTTACCAAGCAAATGGAAAGCAAAAGAAAAAAGCAGGGGTTGTAACCATGGTCTCTGATAAAACAGACTTTAAACCAACAAAGATTAAAAGAGGCAGAGAAGAGCATTACATAATGTTAAAAAGATGCAACAAGAAGAACTAACTATCCCAAATATATATGCACCCAATACAGGAGGAACCAGATTCATAAAGCAAGTCCTTAGAGACATACAAAGAGACTTAGACTCCCACACAGTAATAATGGGAGACTTTAACACCCCACTGTCAATATTAGACAGATCAACAAGACAGAAGGTTAACAAAGATATCCAGGACTTGAACTCAGCTCTGCACCAAGTGGACCTAATAGACATCTACAGAACTCTCCACCCTAAATCAACAGAATACACATTCCTCTGAGTACCACATCGCACTTATTCCAAAATTGACCACATAGTTGAAAGTAAAGCACTCCTCAGCAAACGTAAAAGAACAGGAATCACAACAAACTGTCTCTCAGACCACAGTGCAATCAAATTAGAAGTCAGGATTAAGAAACTCACTCAAAACTGCACAACTATATGGAAATTGAACAACATGCTCCTGAAGGACTAATCAGTAAATAACGAAATAAAGGCAGAAATAAAGATGTTCTTTGAAACCAATGAGAACAAACACACAACATACCAAAATCTCTGGGACACATTTAAAGCAATGTGTAGAGGGAAATTTATAGCACCAAATGCCCATGAGAGAAAGCACAAAAGATCTAAAATCTACACCCTAACATCTCAACTAAAAGAACTAGAGAAGCAAGAGCAAACACATTCAAAAGCTAGCAGAAGGCAAGAAATAACTAAGATCAGAGCAAAACTGAAAGAGACAGAGAAACAAAAAACCCTTCAAAAAATCAATGAACCCAGGAGCTGGTTTTTTGAAAAGATCAACAACATTGATAGATCGCTAGCCAGACTAATAAAAAGAAAAGAGAGAAGAATCAAATAGATGCAATAAAAAAATGATAAAGGGGATATCACCACTGATCCCACAGAAATACAAACTACCATCACAGAATACTATGAACATCTCTTCACAAACAAATTAGAAAATCTAAAAGAAATGGATAAATTCCTGGACACATACACCCTCCCAAGACTAAACCAGGAAGACGTTGAATCTCTGAATAGACCAATAACAGGCTCTAAAACTGAGGCAATACTTAATAGCCTACCAACCAAAAAGAGTCCAGGACCAGACTGATTCACAGCCAAATTCTATCAGAGGTACAAAAAGGAGCTGTTACCACTCCTTCTGAAACTATTCCAATCAATAAAAAAAGAGGGAATCCTCCCTAACTCATTTTGTGAGGTCAGAATCATCCCGATACCAAAGCCTGGCAGAGACACAACAACAACAAAAAAAGAATTTTAGACCAATATCCCTGATGAACGTCGATGTGAAAATGCTCAGTAAAATACTGGCAAACTGAATTGAGCAACACATCAAAAAGCTTATCCACCATGATCAAGTGGGCTTCATCCCTGGGATGCAAGCCTGGTTCAACATATGCAAATAAATAAATGTAATCCATCCCATAAACAGAACCATCAACAAAAACCACATGATTATCTCAATAGATGCTGAAAAGACCTTCAACAAAATGCAACAGCTCTTCATGCTAAAACCTCTCCATAAACTAGGTATTGGTGGAATGTATCTCAAAATAATAAGAGTTATTTATGACAAACCCACAGCCAATATCATACTGAATGGGCAAAAGCTGGAAGCATTCCCTTTGAAAACAATCACAAGACAGGGATCCTCTCTCTCACCACTCCTATTCAACATAGTGTTGGAAGTACTGGCCAGAGCAATCAGGCAAGAGAAAGAAATCAAGGGTATTCAATTAGGAAAAGAGGAAGTCAAACTGTCCCTATTTGCAGATGACATGATTGCATATTTAGAAAACCC
>NW_012103488.1:110165-110557 GCF_000951045.1 Mandrillus leucophaeus
ACTTCTCAAAAGAAGACATTTATGCAGCCAACAGACACATGAAAAAATGTTCATCATCACTGGATATCAGAGAAATGCAAATCAAAACCACAATGGGACACCATCTCACACCAGTTAGAATGGTGATCATTAAAAAGTCAGGAAACAACAGATGCCAGAGAGGATGTGGAGAAATAGCAATGCTTTTATACTGTTGGTGGAACTGTAAACTAGTTCAACCATTGTGGAAGACAGTGTGATGATTCCTCAAGGATCTAGAGCTAGAAATACCATTTGACCCAGTGATCCCATTACTATGTATATGCCCAAAGGATTATAAATCATGCTACTATAAAGACACATGCACATGTATGTTTATTGCAGCACTATTCACAATAGCAAAGACTTGGAAC
>NW_012103488.1:117597-119596 GCF_000951045.1 Mandrillus leucophaeus
CAATCCACAGGCTTAACACCACATGGAGGCTGCCAAGGTTTGGGACTTGCACCCTCTGAAGCAATGACCTGAGCTGTATTTTGGCACCTTTTAGCCGCAGCTGGAGCTGGAGTCACCAAGATGCAGGGCACTGTCCTGAGATGTCCTGAGGCTGTACAGAGCAGCGACGCCCTGGCCTACAAAATCATTTTTCCCTCCTAGACTCCTAGGCCTGTAATGGGAGGGGCTGCTGTGAAGGTCTCTGAAATGCCTTGGCAGCACTTTCTCCATTGTCTTGGCTATTAACATTTGGCTCCTCTTTACTTATGCAAGTTTCTGCAGCAGGCTTGAATTCTTCCCCAGAAAATGGGTTTTTCTTTTCTACCATACAATCATGCTGCAAATTTTCCAAACATCTACGTTCTGCTTCCTTTTTAAATATGAGTTCCAGGCTGGGCATGGTGGCTCACACCTATAATCTCAGCACAATGGGAGGCCAAGGTGGGCAGATTGCCTAAGGTCAGGAGTTCAAGACCAGTCTGGCCAACATGGTGAAACCCTGTCTCTACTAACATTACAAAAAAATTAGCCAGGAGTGGTGGCATGTACTTATAATCCCAGCTACTCAGGAGGCTGAGGTAGGGGAATTGTTTGAACCGGGGAGGTGGAGGTTGCAGTGAGCCGAGATCACACCACTGCACTCCAGCCTGGTTGACAGAGACAGGCTTCCTCTCAAAAAATATATATGTATATATATGTTCCAGTTTCAGATAATCTCTTTGTGCATGCATATGAGTGTATGCTGTTAGAAGTAGCCAGCTCCCTTCTTGAATGCTTTGCTGCTTAGAAACTTCTTATCTCCAGCTCCTAGTAAGTTCCTCATCTCCAGTTGAGAACTCCTCAGCCTGGACTTCATTGTCCATATCACTATCAGCATTTTGGTGACAACCATTCAACAAGTCTGTAGAATGTTCCAAACTTTCCTTCATCTTCCTGTCTTCTTCTAAGCCTTCCAAACTGTTCCAACTTCTGTTCATTACCCAGTTCTGAAGGTGCTTCCACATGTTCAGGTATCTTTGTAGCAATGCCCCACTTCTCTGGTATCAATTTTCTGTGTTAGTCCGTCCTCACATTGCCATAAAGAACTACCTGAGGCTGGGTGTGGTGGCTCACGCCTGTAATCCCAGCACTTTGGGAGGCCGAGGCAGGTGGATCATGAGGTCAGGACTTCAAGACCACCCTGGCTAACACAGTGAAACCCCTTCTCTACTAAAAATACAGAAATTAGCCAGGCATGGTGGCAGGCGCTGGTAGTCCCAGCTACTTGGGAGGCTGAGACAGCAGAATCACTTGAACCTGGTAGTCAGAGGTTGTAGTGAGCCAAGATTGTGCCACTGCATTCCAGCCTGGGTGACACTGTGAAACTCTATCTCAAAAACAAACAAACAAACAAAAAAACAAAAACTACCTGAGACAGGTCAATTTATAAAGAACTACCTGAGACTGGGTAATTTATGAAGACAAGAGGTTAAGTTAACTCATAGTTCCACAGGCTGTACCGGAAGCACGACTGGGGAGGCCTCAGGAAACTTACAATCACGGCAGAAGGGGAAACAGGCACATCTTCACATTGTGGAGCAGGGGACAGAAAAAGAGATGGGGGAGGTGCTACATACTTTTACAACAATGAGATCTCATAAGAACTCACTTACTAAATGAGAACAGCAAGGGTGAAGTCAGCCTCTATGATTTAATCACCACCTACCAGGCCCCTCCTCCAACACTGGAGATTACAATTTGACATGAGATTTGGGTAATGACACAGAGCAAAAGTGCACCCATGTTCATCAGAGCATTAATCACAATAGCCAAAATATGGATATATATTATTTAGCCTTAACAAAGAACGAAATTCATGAAAAATAATAATACTAATATACTAAACATAAATATATGTGAATATATTTATATATTACATATTCTCGGATATATATTATTTAGCCTTAACAAAGAACGAAAT
>NW_012103488.1:122750-124882 GCF_000951045.1 Mandrillus leucophaeus
GACATGGATGAAGCTGGAAACCATCATTCTGAGCAAACTATCACAAGGACAGAAAACCAAACACCACATGTTCTCACTCATAGGTGAGAATTGAACAATGAGAACACTTGGGCACAGGGCGGGGAACATCACACCCTGGGGCCTGTCGTGGGGTGGAGAGCAGGGGAAGGGATAACATTAGGAGAAATACCTTAATGTAAATGACGAGTTAATGGGTGCAGCAAACCAATATGGCATACGTATACCTATGTAACAAACCTGCGCATTGTGCACATGTACCCTAGAACTTAAAGTATAATAAATACATTAATTAATTAAATAAAAAAGAAAACTTACAATCATGGTGGAAGGGGAAGAAGGCACATTTTCACATGGTGGAGCAGGAGACAGAGCGAGAACTGGAGGAAGTGCTACATACTTTTACAACAACCAGATCTCATGAGACCTCACTCACTATCATGAGAACAGCATGTGGTAAAGCTGCTCCCATGATTCAATCACCTCCCACTAGACCCCTCCTGCAACACTGTAGATTACAATTCAACATGAGATTTGGGTGGGGTCACAGAGCCAAATAATTACATTCTCCTCTGGCCCCTCTCAAATCTCATGTCCTTCTCACATCTCAAAGGACAATCATGCCTTTCCAACAGTCCCCGAAAATGTTAACTCATTCCAGCATTAACTCAAAGGTCCAAGTCCAAAGTGTCATCTGAGACAAGGCAAGTCCCTTCCACCTGTGAGCCTGTAAAATGAAAAACAAATTAGTTACTTCCAAGACACAATGGGGATACAGGCACTGGATAAATGCTCCCATTCCAAAAGGTAGAAATCAGCCAAAACAAAGGGGCTACAGGTCCAATGCAAGTCCAAAACCCAGCAGGGCAGTCATTAAATCTTAAAGCCCCAAAATAATCTCCTTTGACTCTACGTCTCACATCCAGGCCACACTAACATGTAGGGTGGGCTCCCAAGGCCTTAGGCAGCTCTGCATCTGTAGCTTTGCATGGTACAGCCTCCTTGGCTGCTTTCATGGGCTGGCACTGAGTTCCTGCAGCTTTTCCAGGTGCATAGTGCAAGCTGTCAGTGAATCTATAATTCTGGGGTCTGGAGAACAGAGGCCCTTTTCTCACAGCTCCACTAGGCAGCCCCAGTAGAAACTCTGTGTGAAGACTCCAATCCCACATTTCCCCTTCACCCTTCCCTAGTAGAGGTTCCCCATGAGGAATCCACCCCTGCAGCAGACTTCTGCCTGGAAATCCAGGCATTTCCATACATCCTCTGAAACCTAGGCAGAGTCTCCCAAGCTTCAACTCTTGCCCTCTGCCAATCCACAGGCTTAACACCACATGGAGGCTGCCAAGGTTTGGGACTTGCACCCTCTGAAGCAATGACCTGAGCTGTATTTTGGCACCTTTTAGCCGCAGCTGGAGCTGGAGTCACCAAGATGCAGGGCACTGTCCTGAGATGTCCTGAGGCTGTACAGAGCAGCGACGCCCTGGCCTACAAAATCATTTTTCCCTCCTAGACTCCTAGGCCTGTAATGGGAGGGGCTGCTGTGAAGGTCTCTGAAATGCCTTGGCAGCACTTTCTCCATTGTCTTGGCTATTAACATTTGGCTCCTCTTTACTTATGCAAGTTTCTGCAGCAGGCTTGAATTCTTCCCCAGAAAATGGGTTTTTCTTTTCTACCATACAATCATGCTGCAAATTTTCCAAACATCTACGTTCTGCTTCCTTTTTAAATATGAGTTCCAGGCTGGGCATGGTGGCTCACACCTATAATCTCAGCACAATGGGAGGCCAAGGTGGGCAGATTGCCTAAGGTCAGGAGTTCAAGACCAGTCTGGCCAACATGGTGAAACCCTGTCTCTACTAACATTACAAAAAAATTAGCCAGGAGTGGTGGCATGTACTTATAATCCCAGCTACTCAGGAGGCTGAGGTAGGGGAATTGTTTGAACCGGGGAGGTGGAGGTTGCAGTGAGCCGAGATCACACCACTGCACTCCAGCCTGGTTGACAGAGACAGGCTTCCTCTCAAAAAATATATATGTATATATATGTTCCAGTTTCAGATAATCTCTTTGTGCATGCATATGAGTGTATGCTGTTAGAAGTAGCCAGCTCCCTT